>NC_142931.1:123523631-123529915 GCF_046866305.1 Octopus bimaculoides
GGTTAGGGTTAGGGTTAGGGTTAGGGTTAGGGTTAGGGTTAGGGTTAGGGTTAGGGTTAGGGTTAGGGTTAGGGTTAGGGTTAGGGTTAGGGTTAGGGTTAGGGTTAGGGTTAGGGTTAGGGTTAGGGTTAGGGTTAGGGTTAGGGTTAGGGTTAGGGTTAGGGTTTAGGGTTAGGGTTAGGGTTAGGGTTAGGTTAGGGTTAGGGTTAGGGTTAGGGTTAGGGTTAGGGTTAGGGTTTAGGGTTAGGGTTAGGGTTAGGGTTAGGGTTAGGGTTAGGGTAGGTTAGGGTTAGGGTTAGGGTTAGGGTTAGGGTTAGGGTTAGGGTTAGGGTTAGGGTTAGGGTTAGGGTTAGGGTTAGGGTTAGGGTTAGGGTTAGGGTTAGGGTTAGGGTTAGGGTTAGGGTTAGGGTTAGGGTTAGGTTAGGGTTAGGGTTAGGGTTAGGGTTAGGGTTAGGGTTAGGGTTAGGGTTAGGGTTAGGGTTAGGGTTAGGGTTAGGGTTAGGGTTAGGGTTAGGGTTAGGGTTAGGGTTAGGGTTAGGGTTAGGGTTAGGGTTAGGGTTAGGGTTAGGGTTAGGGTTAGGGTTAGGGTTAGGTTAGGGTTAGGGTTAGGGTTAGGGTTAGGGTTAGGGTTAGGGTTAGGGTTAGGGTTAGGGTTAGGGTTAGGGTTAGGGTTAGGGTTAGGGTTAGGGTTAGGGTTAGGGTTAGGGTTAGGGTTAGGGTTAGGGTTAGGGTTAGGGTTAGGGTTAGGGTTAGGGTTAGGGTTAGGGTTAGGGTTAGGGTTAGGGTTAGGGTTAGGGTTAGGGTTAGGGTTAGGGTTAGGGTTAGGGTTAGGGTTAGGGTTAGGGTTAGGGTTAGGGTTAGGGTTAGGGTTAGGGTTAGGGTTAGGGTTAGGGTTAGGGTTAGGGTTAGGGTTAGGGTTAGGGTTAGGGTTAGGGTTAGGGTTAGGGTTAGGGTTAGGGTTAGGGTTAGGGTTAGGGTTAGGGTTAGGGTTAGGGTTAGGGTTAGGGTTAGGGTTAGGGTTAGGGTTAGGGTTAGGGTTAGGGTTAGGGTTAGGGTTAGGGTTAGGGTTAGGGTTAGGGTTAGGGTTAGGGTTAGGGTTAGGGTTAGGGTTAGGGTTAGGGTTAGGGTTAGGGTTAGGGTTAGGGTTAGGGTTAGGGTTAGGGTTAGGGTTAGGGTTAGGGTTAGGGTTAGGGTTAGGGTTAGGGTTAGGGTTAGGGTTAGGGTTAGGGTTAGGGTTAGGGTTAGGGTTAGGGTTAGGGTTAGGGTTAGGGTTAGGGTTAGGGTTAGGGTTAGGGTTAGGGTTAGGGTTAGGGTTAGGGTTAGGGTTAGGGTTAGGGTTAGGGTTAGGGTTAGGGTTAGGGTTAGGGTTAGGGTTAGGGTTAGGGTTAGGGTTAGGGTTAGGGTTAGGGTTAGGGTTAGGGTTAGGGTTAGGGTTAGGGTTAGGGTTTTTCTGTAACTTTGACATAGCTTTTCTGCTTTCGAAATATGTCGCTGAGATGTAATGTACCAGGATCGGGTTAGGGTTTTTCTGTAACTTTGACATAGCTTTTCTGCTTTCGAAATATGTCGCTGAGATGTAATGTCCCAGGATCGTTGCAATTATATAGAGAAAATGTTTTACTTCTTTTTGAAAAAAGCTTCATCTCTCTGTCTGTACATTTATTTATATATATATATATATATTAAGAAGATCAAACTCAAAAGGTTCTAATGTGTTGTTCTGTGTGAAGGATATGCATGATCTTGTTTTTCTAGGTAACATTCATATTCTGCCTATTTAAGGAATATTCCATCTCATCCTATTGATCAGTTCTTCAGTATTTTCTATTAAACATAAAGTATTTAATTGTGCAGAAAATTTCAGGAGGTGGTGTTTCGTTTTCAGTTCTTGTAACCCTATTTATAGGCAAAGTGGCAAATTAATGAGCAGTATATAGATTAATGAATGTTTGTAGTTACAAACAGAAAAAAAGTACTCACAACATAAATTAGAGAATGCATATTTGATTAGAAATTGGAGCTTCTGAAACCGTAACTCTGACCTTCATGTTATCGATTGTTCAAATGTATATATGTGTACATGTATGTATGCATGTGTGTATATATGTTTATGGCATAAAAATATGTGTTATGCACATGCCAACTGAATAGATGAACGTATGGCATATTTCCAAAAATTTTTCAGCAACCAATTCAATGGCCATGTAAAGTTGGCTATTCATACTCTGATGTGTTTGCGAATATTTTGGCTTATATATTATACTTCACCTCATTTGAATAATCAGTTGCACATAAGTCAAAATTACTATTCTAGAAATTACAGTTTCTAATTCAAAAATACAGCTTACTTTGTGTTGAGTACTTTGGACTGGATATGTACGTAATGCAACACTCACCCTTGCATACGGAAGCAAACTTCTCAACCACACTGTCATTTTTGCACCTAATATGTGTGTGTTCACATTTGTTGTTAAATCGAATATTGTGTCCCACTATGTCTCAAAGATAGCAGTTGATCAAGCAGAGATCTATAAAATAAACGCCAGACTGAAATATGTACTGAGGTCAGTATGATCAATTAAATATTTGAAGGTGATACCCCATCACGGTGAAAGTCGAAAGACTAAACCCAATAAAATAATGTTTAAAGACTTAATGGATTACTAACCACAAGATGATGAGTTCAAAACTTCGTATTGAACTTCCACTCTATACGATAATACAATATGCAGATCTCAGTCTACTTGACTTCCAACAATTAACAATTGTAATTTGAAGTTGAATGGTTAGTAGTAAGAAAGATGTGCAGATTTCTTAAAAATTTATTGTGCCATATATTTTGAGAAAAAGTACCTTTTTCACCACAACAAAACACACAGACACACACACACAGACACACACACACACACACACACACACACACACACACACATAATTGTGTCTGTGGTAACTCGAGCTACTACAAATAGCAGCCAAATATCAAAAGAAAGACAGATTTACAGTATTTCAGGAAGAAGAAGACGAAAAAAGAAGCCATGCGATGGGTCTGCTACATCAGAGGCAATTCTGGTATAAACAAAACACAAACATACTTCACATTAAAAGATTATCTACTAAATAATATTAATAAAGTTGACGGTATATCTTCGAAGTTTCATTCCCTGTATTTTAAACATTTTCTCATTATGCTCTATCTAAGACACAAAAATTGTTCAGGCAGCGTTGCCTCCCTTAGCTAAAGACATCAAAATTGTACAAACCGACCTCATTTTCGAGGTTATTTTTGTAATAAAAAAGAGTTGTGCAAAAAGCATACTTTATCTTCTTGGCGGAAGATTACTGAATCTCTTGATATCTCATACGTCAAAATCGGCAGTTTTGTTTTCGAATCCATAAAAAACATACGCGCGCCCGCACACGCACACAAACTCTGTTTTATATATGGAGTATAGACTAAGGGATCTTAACACTTGAAAATCACTGACAGTTACGCCAACGGAAAACTTGTAGAAGCATCGCATACACACACACATACACACACAAACGCGTGCATACAAATATGGCAGAGAGAGAGAGAGAGAGAGAGAGAGAGAGAGAGAGAGAGAGAGCTAGGGGAGGGAGTGAAGGAGTATGTCATTTTTATAATTTGGGGTTTTCACTTGTGTCAGCTATCACAGCTAAAGTTAACTTGTTACTACTTTTAGTGCTGGTCGAATAATATTAGTGCCGTCTCTGCTGTGTATATTTGTAAATCGATGTTTAGTGCTGATGGTTTCAAATTGTTAATGACTCGCGATATGTCGCTAGAAATTTATGTTTAATCACTACTAGATTTGCAAGCTGATTACTCAGAGAGTTTGGAGAAAACAGACTACTCTGCCTTGGTTATAACCCCTAACAGATGGTTGGTCTGGATTTCTAGAAAGGCGTGGAAATTTTAGTTAAGCTTCTTAAAATTTTCGGAAGATAACAGAACAACTCTGCCGACCTTTAAACTCCGAACTGCCCCAGGTTTCACAGCTGATAATAGTATGTAAAGAAGGCAGTTTAATTGCTCAATAATAAACAATCTCAGAATACGCGCGCGCGCGCGCACACACACACACACACACACACACACACACATACACACACACATACACATAAATTAACACAACTACGTGTTTGTGCTTATCGATGACCTACGTGAGTTGGTTTGTTACAAACTACACTAACAATATCTAAAAATAATAGATAGATAGATAAATAAATAAATCGCATAGTCCAATCATTCAGTCTTTACGAAACCAACAATTTAGAGGTTAATTCCGTCGGCAAATACTTCCAAGTCTATTTATTACCATTCAACCCCCTTTTGTTGTTCATTAACCCTTTTAAAACGGTTGACGTAAATTTACGCACGCAATGCTCATGCTTTAAATCGCGATTACCGTTGCCCCGCGCAGGCAACCGAATGAATCACAGCCGTAAACTAGTTAAAATGGTTTTTGATTGGTGCATTAACTCCATTTCTTTTTCTTTTTTTTTTTTCTTGCAGTACATTCAGTGAAATTAAACACAACGCTGGCGAGATGTTTGTGAAGTCTGGTGGCCTAGTGTTTAGGATATTCGGCTCAAGTGTATAAGATTGTGGGTTCGATTATTGGGACGGGTGGAGCGTTGTGTTCCCGAGCAAGACACTTCATTTAATGTTCCTCTCGTTTACTGACCCGTAAATGAGGAAAAGAGTCATACCAGCTGGGTGCCGGTACAGCTCTTTCCCTCCATCTGGCACTTACTGTGTTTGCAACTGAGACAAGGGGGACGGAGTTGAGAGGATGTCTGTGTTTGCCCGGGATTGCATAGGCGCCTAAAACAATCGATGACCGCATGGTACATGTTACCAAGTCATACACGACTTGTACTGTTATTTTGTGAGGCCTTTATTCAGTGGCGAATAATATTCAGTATTTATAATGAATTCAAAGCGGTGAGCTGGCAGAATCTTTAGCACGTCGGGCTAAATGCTTAGCGGCATTTCGTCCGTCTTTACATTCTGAGTTAAAATTCCGCCGAAGTCAACTTTGCCTTTCATCCTTTCGGAGTCAATAAAAGAAATATCAGTTGAGAACTGAGGTCGATGCAATCGGTTTACCCATTATCCTAAAATTGCTGGCCTTGAGCCAAAACTTGAAACCAACATTTATAATGAATTTAAAGCAAGTAGTGATATAGATAGAAAGTCTGAATGGCGAGATGGATGTAGCTGATGTCGCGCCTGAACATCTGCCGAATAATATCTACAGTAAAAAGTTGACGAGGAGGCGATTTGTGGCGATGGCTTGCAACATATTGAAAAGCCGCTTAGGATACCCCACCATGCACGTGCACACGCGCTTATAAGCGTAGACACGTGTGCACGCACGAATTGCGAGAGTCGTTAGAGCATCGGACAAAATTACCTTGTGGTGTTTGTTCTGACTCTCTGAACTCTAAGTTCTACTTCTACCGAAGTCAACTTCGCGTTTCGTACTTACGGGGCCGTCAATCGACGGCGGTGAATTGGCAGAATCATAAGAATTTTGGATCGGCTGTCCTGCGGTATTTGTTCAAGCTCTTGACGATCTGGGTTCAAATCCTGCCATAGTCTATTTGAGTTGTTCACTTAAACGTCGCCCGGTTTAACATCATCACCGGAGACCTTGAGTGCCTTCAGTGGTGTTCAATGTGTCTGAAGCATTTGGCTCAGGTGTCCTTAGTCCGATGATACCATCCTCCTTCTATCCCCCAGTCTCGAGGGCTTTGTAAAGGTTAATGAGCGCTGACTTCTCCGTTGTTTGAAAGACAAAAAGAAATTACAGATTCAAATATTCAATGCACAAAAATACATACAAAAACATACGCATAAACACACACGCACACATACGCGCGCGCGCGCAATGCACGCACGCGCACACACACATATACACACACATACACGCACATTTACATGCTCCAACACACAGATGAACAATAACTATATCGAAGTATAACTCCATGAAGGAAGCTTTGCAATAGGCTAGCGTCCCATCCACGACCTGCAGTGTCTATTAATCTCTTTGCGCTTTGAGAATTGCAATAACTTCTCTTGCGGCCCGCAGACTTTTATCTTGCAGTCCGCTTGATACTTTTTTGAAATGGGTTTAGTTAAACAAACATTTTTAAAATTTTATAAAAATACTACTGATTTTGCAACGATAATATTTCATGTTGAATCAACGATCATCCATTCATTATTGGTACATTACATCTCAGCGACATATTTC
>NC_142931.1:123532915-123562915 GCF_046866305.1 Octopus bimaculoides
CATGTATGTGTATTTGTGCATGTGTTTGTGTGTTCACTCTGCTTGTTTGTCTTTATGTCTGTTCTGTTTTCCAATACAAGACATATTATTGAGGTATTCTTTTTATAGTTGGATGTGCTTTCTGTCACTAACCCATACCAGCTTCTTATGTAAAAGATCTTCCCTTAATGCACACATTTTTGAGGGTGAAAAGTCAGTCGCCGACTTGTTGACAGTAAATGGCAACAATGTCGGCTAAATGAGTTTTGGAGAAGTGCAAGTGTGAGCAAGCACACATATACACATATCTGTGTGTGTATGTGTGTATATATAATGGGCGTCTTTCAATTTATGACTACTTTCAAGTTTTCGTTAACTTTGCACTATGGTAGAAGATACTTGCCGAGGATACCATGCAATGGGACTGAACCCAAAACCATGTAGTTCAGAAGCAAACTTCTTAACTAGCCTTGCCATATATTTTGCAGTAAATGCTGTTGGTGCAGTCATGGGCAAGTCTTCTGATTTAATAGTCATCCAAAAGGCCACCATTGACACTTTCTACAAAGAGGAGAAGACGCAGATGGTTATCACTGAAAAAACTGGCCGTTCTCAGAGTTCTGTATCAAACATTTCATTGAAATATCATCTGAATGAACAAAGTGTGGTAGAAAGAGGAGCCCCATCAAGTGGAACAACTGCAGCCTTGAGAGAACCATGGAAAAGAGCCTATTAGACAATGTGCAGGAGATCTATAAGGGTGGAGAATTAGAACATTAAGGGACTCCTGACACAAGATGGCTTCAAGAGATGGAGAACATTTGCATGGTAGCCAACACTAAGCCTCAATTCAACAATAAATAGTATCAGAGGCAGTTAGTTGATTTGGGCCCAAAGAAAAGTAGGTATGGAGTGTTTAGTAGTGGTACAAAGTGTTGTTTCCTCGATGAGAGTAACTTTTGTATCTTATTTGGAAACAACGGCTACAGAGCTAAGAGGAGGGCTGGAGAAGCACAGAACCCAACTGTTTGAAGTCCAGCTTCAAGTTATCACAGACATGTCACGTGCAAGAACTAAATCACTGTATTTCCGCAGAGTTACAGTCAATGTAGCAATCAACTAAAATATCTTGGAACACTTCAAGCTTCCATCGACCAGCAGGCTATTTGGTGATGTGGATTTCTGTTCCATTAGGATATGGTACCTATATACAGTGCCCAAATGACTACTGTTTCTTTTGTTGATCATCCCTTCAATGTATTTACTCAGCCAAGTAAGTCACCTGGCCTAAATATCATAGAGAATCTATGGTGTATGGTTAAAAAGATTGCTAACTCACATCACAGTAATCAAATGGAGTCAAAGGTTACTTTCACCTATGCTATGAAGTATTCAGTCAGGCATTATTGCCAAAGGAGCTCCAATGAGGTACTAACTAACAGTTTATACCTGCCTTGAAATTTTTGATCAACTTACTCTGTTGTAATTATATATGTTTTTAATAACATCTGCACAGAAACCATGAATGTTAGATTATAGCAACAAAATACTCAGAGAATAGATTAGTTTAGATCTTGTGAACCTAATACAATTGAAACTTTGAACACCTGACTTAACTGACAACAAGTATACAATTTTTGCATAATCTAATTTTGTGAGACACACCTCTCTCTCTCTCTCTCTGCTGTTCACTGGACACATACATACACATATACACATAAACACAGCAGAGCTGTCTCTTGCTGCACTCAAAAAAACACACAAAACAATACTTTTCTCATTTTCACACACACACATACACTCATGCAAATCCATCCTATTATACGTCTGTTCCATTCATGTGGGTATGTATAATGTGATGGATTTGTATGCAGAGGTTAGGGTTGATATCAGTATAGAGATGGAGTATATATATGAAATAGAGTTATATTAATGAAAGTGGAGTACCATACAAATTTGATGACTGAGGCAAAAATATGATAAGGTTGAAGTTGAAGTTGAAGTTGAGTGAGAAGATTATAATCTGGGTAAATTTTCGAAGGTAAGGGTGCAATAAGAAAATGATAATGGGGTGCATTTAAAGTATAATTAGAAATTTATGATACTGAGGTATATTCAAAAAGGTGAGGCATACACACACACATGTATAAATATACATATACATTTATCTACACATACAATGGATACAGTCATCAAGCATCCACACCCATACATACCTATACATACATATATACACACACACTCATACATATGTTCATTCATACAATTATGAATGGTATGAAGAAGAGCCTTGACCATGTTATGACGTTCTTGACTGATATATAAAAAAAAAATTGGAGTAGAATAAATATTCCTATCTTACTGTAAAAGAAGAGCAAACTACATTCCAATCTAGCAACATTTGTCAACGGTCTAACTATTCAATGGTATCTGATAAGCTATGTTACAGGTACCTAGGGATGGTTGAAAATACATACTTATGATAGCATGTGTTACAAAGGATGTGTAACAAGGAAATAAAATACCCAGTTAAAAAATATGATCTTTAGAGCTCCCTGAATAGAATAAATCAGTTCTCCACAATGTGTGTTGTTTCAGTACCAATACCAGCATTTGAGACAATCATTTGGATGCTTGATGAGATCTGGGGATTTGATGTTAACCCCAGAAAATGAACAACATATACCAGGCATTTCGCATTAATACTGATACTGACTGATACTACCTAATAGGGAAATAAGGAGTTAGAGGCTTAACATCTATTAAAACAGCCTTAGAATGTTACATCATAAATCTTTGACACTATCTATTAAGCACCAAGGGTTGAAGTGCATCAATGGAACAAGTGTATATCCACGAGGCAAATAGCAACATGAAAATTGGAAAGGAGTTGCTTGTAAAGCATTTCTTGATTGATGATCAAGGCTACATATCAGAAGTTGTGCAGCTGTATCACAATAGACCATCAAAGAAAAGGCTTTTTGCTAATATGCAAAAGGTGATGTACAGCTATGAAGTCAGAAAATGTTAGAGTGACAGTAATGTAGATAACAAAAGTAGTTAATCTTGGGCCAACATCTGGCAAGTTAGATTTCACTTTGAAGAATATGCATCTGCAGTCAATCCAAGAACAAGAAATAAGAAAATTCTTGATGCAGAAAAACAATTGGGATGCAAGTAAAAGATTATGATGTGATAACTGACACAGACTGTGAAATTAATACTGAAGATGTAACCCACATCATAAGCAGTTATCCAAAAAATGTCTTCATGATACTATTGATGTCAGATGCATGAGGTAGTGGCCAAATATTTTGTACAAAATATCAGAACATTGATGCTATGATTATAACCCTACTTGAGCAAGACATTTAATTACCTGAATTCTGTAGCAGTACATCTAAAGCACTTGCAAAGAATGAGTTATTTTTCTACATTTATGGATATGAATATTAGCAAGTGGCTTGGGTGTTCTTTGTAATGTTTTATGGTTTCTGTCAATGGTTTGGTGAGGTACTACAGCTTAAAATCCATAATTACCTTTGCTGACACTTAGACCTTCATGTAGAAACACATCTTGATTGGACTTGGTAGCACAACCATGTAGGATGGACATATATTCGTCTTTGGGTGGAGCTATTTCAAATTCTTGTGTGAACAAACCTGATTCTTCTAAAGGTATTACTTTGACTTGAGAAGCTGTAGTAGCATCATTAACATTAACCTTATCACAAAGACATGGGTAAGTTACATCTTCTATTGTGCATGGTGGTACTGCAAGTGCTTGAACATCTACCATAGGAATATCACAGCTGCTTCCACCAGCTTGACCATCAAGGGCATCAAAACTACAAGACACATCAGTGAAAGAATGGGTTTTCTGTCCTCTCATAATAGACAGGCTTTCCAATTTGGGTCTTTCAAAAGTTACTTTTTCTTCTACTCTGAATATTTCAAAATCCAACAAAGACAAAGAACCAACAGAATATGTCAATGGGAAAGTTTGTTTAGGATTTAGCTGCTGCATCACTGCATGACAGTGTTTACCATTCCCAGGTGTTACAGATGACTTAGATACCTCTTGCCTAGATGGAATCTGAATAGGTTCATGTTCTAATGATATATCAGAAGGTATTTTCTTTAAACAGCCTTTATACCTACTTGAAGAATTCCTAGACAAGATATCATCATCAAATGGAAATTTATAACAAAAATGGTTATCCATTTGGGGAATTCTGTGTGAGCATACACTGTCTGAACCCTTTACTGGTCCACTCAGTAATTCTTTGGTCTTCAAAGAATTTTCATCCATCATATTTGAGACCATTCCAAGAGAGAAAAACTGGTTAGAAAATGGTTTAGTGAAGTCATAAAGAATTTGTTTCTTACCGAAGTGATTGTTAAGACCAGATCTGGAGGTGCGGGTACCAAAAGGAGGAAAACTTTGGAAAGAGAAAGGAATTTCTTGCAAGCCAAACCGATTCGGACCACATGGTAAGTTTAGATAAGGCACTTTGTTACTTCTGAAACCTGTATAGCAACTACTATCCAAGATGTTAGAATATGAGGTATCAGAATCAGACATTTGTGTAACATTACTGGGATATCTTGCCAGACTTGAAGAACGGCTGGAACAATTGTACACATAGTTTGCCTTCTGAAGGGGCTTGAATAATCTTTCATTTGTAGAAGCCCCAAATATTGGGGGATTGTTTTCATATCTAGGGTGCAAATCTAAAGACTGACTGGAGTTATAAGTTCCTGCATTGGTAGAACGTCGAGGAAAACTTGTACTTCTGTTATCAAATTCTAATGTAGACATGCTCTTTGAGAAATCATGGAAATTTTTATGAGTGAAGCTTGGATTACTTGATTGATTGAAAGTTTTGCTATTCAAACTTTTCTCGTCAGAACTATTAAAAGGCATGTGATCACCATCTTCACTGTTATAATTTGGTATTGTTGGACAGTGTTGGTCAAACATGTATGGGCAATGGTTGTTGAACCTGTTAGAATAAGGGTACTGCCTGTCATAACCTTTGAAGGATAAGTTTGATTTAGGGCTACTGTAAGGGGGAGGGAGTAACATAGGGCCATAATTGTCAATGTTTTGTAGACTTTGTATAGAGTCTTCAGATCGAGAAGGCAATAGGCAGCTATTTTTGGAATCAGGCTTCTCTGAGTTGTAACACTTCAAGTGGTCATTCTGGAAATGAGAACCTTTTGACTGTTGATACACCTGGTCACTGTTATGGGTACCTATTTCTACAGTCCAGCGGTCAGCATTGTAATCATTGTAACAAGAGCTGCTATATAGTGGAATATTACGTTTGTTCCATAGCATATTATTCTGGTCAGTAGGGAAATTGCTAGGAATTGTTTTATCAACATTGAAAGCATTTTGACTAGAAAACTGTTGATTCCTAGCACTTGTTGGGTATATGAAGTCATCACAGTTGGGTATGCCCTTGTCCTTTGTCTGGCTAAGTCTACGTTGCAGATCAGAAAATAACCCTAAATCATGGTTGTTTACAAACAGACCATCAGTGCCATTTATGTCACTATTCCTCTCATTGGGATCATCATTAATTAGACTTTCAAGTGACAAAGCATCACTTTCATCACTGTCATCACAACAGCTTCCAGTATTAAATCTTCTGTAGAACACTGAACCTCTGTTAGGAACAACAGGTGTGTGATAGCCCCTGGAGGGCAACATGTTATACATATTTTTAACTGGTGGCCGCTGGTTGTCACACTTTTTAAAGAAACTCCTTGGTTTGTAAATATTACTATGAAGAAGTGCAGGGTTTTCTTTAAATGATCCAGGTGAGGTTCTGGAACAATAGAAGTCTGGAGCAGTGTCTGTAGCTAATGGATTATTTTGTGAGGAAAAGACTTCATCATATTCTTCCTCACAGCATGAATCAGCAGACATTTGATCTAAGCTGTATGTATCTGGTGAATGTCTATCATAGTCATACATATATTGTGATAAACTATGACAGTCATATGTGTCTGGTGACAGTCTGCCAGAATCATAGGAATCATGCGACACAATATTATAGTCATTTGTATCAGTGGTCATTCTACTAGAGTCATATGCATTAGTTGTTATTCTACTAGAGTCATATGTGTCAGCTGTTGTTCTATGGAGGTTATATCTATTGGCTGTTATTTGATGGGAGTCATATGTATCAGATATCACACTACACAAGTCATATGTATCAGCTGTCATTGTACTTGAGTTATACATGTCACCTGTCATTGTATGTGAGTCATACATATCACCTGTCATTGTACCTGAGTTATAAGTATCAGCTGTTATTCTCTGAGAGTCATATGCATTAGCTGTCAATCTATGAGAGTTACATGTCATTCTATGTGAGCCAGATGTATCAGCTGTCATTCTACGTGAGTCATATGAATCAGCTGTCATTCTACGAGAGTCATATGAATCAGCTGTCATTCTACGAGAGTCATATGAATCAGCTGTCATTCTACGAGAGTCATACAAATCAGCTGTCATTCTATGAGAGTCACATGAATCAGCTTTCATTCTACGTGAGTCATATGAATCAGCTGTCATTCTATGCAAGTCAGATGAATCAGCTGTCATTCTACGAGAGTCATATGAATCACCTGTCATTCTACGAGAGTCATACAAATCAGCTGTCATTCTACGAGAGTCATACAAATCAGCTGTCATTCTACGAGAGTCACATAAATCAGCTTTCATTCTACGAGAGTCATATGAATCAGCTGTTATTCTACATGAGTCGTACAAATCAGCTGTCATTCTATGTGTGTCATATGTATCAGCCATCATTTTATGCGAATCATATGCTTCAGCTGTTACTCTACATGAGTCATTTGCATTAGCTGTCATTTTATGTGAGTCATACACATCTGGAGTCATTCTACCAGAGTCATATGTGTCTGATAGAATTGTATTACTGTCCCGTGCACTAAGGCTCATTCTGATAGAATTCATTTCATTGGTATCATATCTATTGGATGGCATGTTGTCATGTTCGTACAAATCAGAAGTCAAGCTATAGCAATCCAAGTCTGGTGACAAAGGCTCAATGTCGTAGGTATCAAGAAGTCTCATGCTATCATCCTTATAAATATCCAGTGAGTCACTGTCATAACTGAATGCGCTTGGAGCATGTTGCACACAACCAGATACCTTTCTATGTGAAGAGTCAGAGTTAAAGGAATCTTGGGATACATTGTCACGGCTAGTGTCAAGAGATTTCCTCTTTGCATTGAAAGTATCTACAGACTGCCTGTCTATGTCAAATGTTTCCAGAGATCCTCTTTTTAGGTTATATCCACCCAAACTCTGTGAGTTTATATCTTGCTCACTTGAGTAGCGAGACTTGCTGCCTATGTCACGTGTGTCCATAATATTTCTGTCTAGGACACACGAGTACTCAGACATGTTATCAAAGTCAGAGGGGTCTTCAGCATTTCTGTTTGAGTAATGCTTGTGAAAAGGCATTCTATTGTAGTTATACATGCCTGGAAGACTCTTGTGTTGGTTGTACATATGTGGGAAGCTTTTGCCTGTACCTGACATATACCAAGGCATTCCACCATAGTTATATGCATTAGAATACGTTGGATGAGGGGGAAAGGGAAAAATGGGTGGTCTGAAATTGTTCATTTGCTGTGAAGATGGTGCTTTGTAATGAATGTGTGTATCATTGGAACTATTTTCAATCTCTGAACACTTCTCTGGAGCTAAATTTGTTTCAAAGGAGCCTAATACTGGGTCAAGTTGTTCAACAGAGGAACTTTGGATAGCTGGTGTATCAGCAGCAACAACAGTAATACAGGAGGACGTGGAACTGTTATCATAATCATCCGATATGTTTGATGATATGGAATGGGAGGTCTCCGCGTGTGAAACGATTGATTCCTCTTCGTGTAAGGATTCATCATGAATGTGTGAATTTAGGTTGAAAGGCTTCTCTTTCAAGTTTGAAGACATTGAATATCTGGAATCAATTAGCATGGATTGAGTAGAAGAAAACTCATCTGTTTCTCTGTGAAAATGCTTCAGTTGTGGGAGATAATTATGACTGCGCACACTGTCAAGTTCCTGGAAATTCTCAGAGAGATAAGAATTTTTCCTATCCCTCTGCTGGCATTCATTTCTCCATACCATATCAGATTCTCTTCCCAACAATGGAGTTAAGGAGCGCTCATAATAGATATCTTCTACTTCAACACTCTGCAATTCAGAGTCATCAGGAATCCGTTGGCTTTCAAAGGAACTGTCAAGTGTGTAGTCATGAGTTATCATTTGGCCATCTGCAATGTCTGCCTCTGGAAAATCACACATTCACAAATAACAGTTAATTTCTATAGAGAACAGGTTTGATTGAAGTCCATCCCACAGAGCTTGGCCATTGACCAAAATGGCAGCATGCATTCTTGCAGCCTTGAAGAAATGGAACTCTTTTAAGCTAATGATAAATTAATCTTCAGTTAATTATCATTCATGAGATCAGGCATCATTATCTTCCTTCTGAAATCCATTATGTAACAAGTGGCCAATTGTGAATATCCATGCATTTTAAGTTGCTCATATTGCTTTTATCCTTATCTGGTAATTTATCAGTTTTGCATTTTTCATGCAGTAATATTCACCATTTATTTAGTAGTATTAAAAAATTATTATAATACATATATGCATATATATGTACATATTATATATATATACATGCACATATATACACACACACACACACATATATATATATATATATATATATATATATATATATATATATGCATGTGTATTAGACGCAGCAGCTTTTGTATTAAATGAGTTTTACCCAAGGTTATGTTATTCAGTTGTATGTGTTTAGTGTTTACCCAGTTATGAATCAGATGTGATTTATGCAAGTAAATTGGTTCACACCAAAGCAACAATCAAGGAAGAAAACTTTTAAGAATTAATGGAGTTAAGAAAGATGCACTTTAAATGTTAATAGCTTGAGAGATGACTTTTGATTCATTAGATTTAGAATGGAAAGAATTAAAAATATGGAAATATAAATGCTGTGTGAAACTCAGAGAGTGAGAGATGAGAAGATGTTAGTACATATTGCAAATGGTTAGCGTTCTCTCAATTTTACTTTTTTTTTTTTTTTTTTTTGATTTTGCTTTAAACAGAATAGGAAAATTTTTAGTGATGAAATATATTAAAGGAAGCCATGTTACAAAGCAGTCCCTTCCCTATGAGATCAATAAATACACAAGAAAATTAGAAACATTAAATACATTTAAAAATGTAGTTAAATTAAATATCTATATTTTAACAGTATGTAACAATATGACTAAGTTATTAATCTATGATGGATGCTCTTGGTGTAAACCAAAGTAAATATATATAGATATATATAAATATTTATATATATTATATATATTACAGAATATATATATATATCAAGACAATAACTTACAACATCATCAACTTAAACAGGAAGATTTTGCTTTTCGTTCAATTTTTTTTTTTGCTTTGTTTAATGTTAAGAATAAACAAACATAATATTAAGAGCAATACAAAAAGGCACATCAAATTTATTCATATTACACATGAAATGACAACATGTATATGGAAGAAGGAAAGACACAAGGAGAAGGAGGAGGAGGAAAAAATGTAAAAAAAAAAAATAAAACAATAGTTAAGCATGCAGCATTATGAGGCAACATTGCAGTGGAACTTGGCAAAGCTAAGCCAAGCTGCCTAGCAGGACATGAGAAAGTCTAAGAAATAGAAAGATAGAGACACAGATAGAGAGCAAGTGTGTGTATGTGTATATACATATATACATACATAAATATATATATACACACACAAATGTGCAGAGTGTGTGTATTTATGTATACACATATACACCTATATAAATACACATACATGCATACATAAACACACAAACTAGTATGTATATGTATATATATGTGTGAGTGTGTGTGTGTGTGTATATATATATATATATATATATATATATATATATATATATATATATAATAGATCAAGAGAGATGTGTCACACACAAGGAGAGAAGGGAAAGAGAAAAAAAAAAAAAAAAGAAATAAAGTGAGGAGTAGGCAGAGAAAAGTTTGTCCATACAATCTTTGAGATTAGTAAAAAGGCAATTTATGCTTGAAACGATAAAATATAACAATGTTATATAAGAACTCTTCAGTCAGGTGAGAATGTCAAACTGATCAAAAAAATTGCACAGGTATTTATCATTTAACCCTTTGGGCTCCAAATAAGTAGCAGTTTATTAGATAATAGAAAGATAAATAGTAGGAGAGGAAAAAAAATGAAAAGAAATATATATGTATATATATGTATATATATATACATATATATTTATTAAAAGACGTTTTTTAAATATCATTCAAAAATAGATCAATTAACACCCATTTGACTTATTGGTTATAAAGATTATATAATATATCAATAACACAGAATACTATATGTATTCTTGCCCTTTTCTCTGTAGATTAAACAATTCTCTTGTGTGAGGGGGATATATATATATATATATATAAACTATGGTTTGCTGTCTGAAGAATTTGGTGAAATGCAGCAAAATATGGATCCATGATATTGGAATAATAAGTTAAATGGTGGTTTTTCTTACAAAAATACCTCAGAATGGATCTACAATCTCTAGTGAATCCCTAGAGTAAACAACATGGAAGATTTGTATTTCAGATGGGTTACAGTTTTATACACCAGACCATGAGGCAGTGGGAGGCTCCACAACTTTGTAACATCTTTTTTCTTTTTTTTTTAAAATTTTTAACAATAATTTCTTTACCCACACTCATACATATACATACATGTAAATTACTACTACTACTAATAATAATAATATTAATAATAATAATAATGATAATAATTTACTTGGAGCCACTTAAGTCCTAGAATATTAAAATTATGACAGCTCAATGTCTTCTTACTCTGGACTGCTGGAGCCATAGTTACTAGTTACCCAATCAAATGTTAACTCTATAACTAACAATGTCCTTACCTTATGTTATTACGAGTCATAGCTACAAGTATCCCCCAGCTATCATGTTAAAGCTACAAATACTGTTCTACCATGGTATTATTTCAAAACTACTATAGTTTTCCATACAATATAAAAATCCCCGTAACTACACCCTTTATAAGGAAGTAAAAAAAAAAAAATCAACAACAAAAAAAATTAATGTTCTTTAAAGCCAAGAATCTTAATGTCCCTCAAGGAGAGAGCCAACAGAAAAACATCACAAGCACCATGAGTAAGGAGTTCTTTTTGCTCTTTTTAAAAATTTATATATATTTAATTACTGTTATTTTTTTTTTTTCTTCATATGGAATAGCTAGGTCAATTAGACATGCCAAAATGCCAAAAAAAAAAAAAATGCGGAAAAAAAAAAACAAAAACGTTCACATCCACATCTCTCTAATTAAAGATGGTGAGTGTTAGCAGCTTGAAAATATAGTTGTTGATGACCACCCCAGATTTTGGGGGAAATGTTTGGTTTAATTTATTTTTATCGCAGTTAATAATGGTTTTTCATTGCAAAAACGCAAACAAAAAAAGTTTTTTTTTAAGTAGAAAATTAGCTAAGAGCACAAACCAAAAAAAAAAAAAAAAAGGAAAAAATTAGAAGCCGAAGAAAAATTTTGTTAACATTATCATTTTCAAAACTGTCATTATCACTTTTAATATTATATTGGTTGTTTTAAGAAAAAAATATTCTTCAAATAAAAATAGCAGGTGAGAGCAGAATATTATGGAAAAAAATTCAAATTTACAATGAAGTTTGAAGTCTAAACTTACTGATAATAATAATAATAATAGTAATAATAATAATAATAATCATAATAATAATAATAATAACAACAACAATAATTACATAGGCACAAGGCCAGAAATTTTTGGGTGGAGAGGGAACAGTAGATCATATCAACCCCAGTACTTAACTGGTTCTTGTTTCACCCCCATCCCCATCAATAGGATGAAAAGCAAAGTTGACCTCTGCAGGATTTGATCTCAGAATACAATGAGCAATAACTAAATACCACAAGGCATTTTGTCAATGTTCTAATGATTCCGCCAAACCACTTCCCTAACAACAACAACAATAATAATAGTTTGATGATAATAATAAAAGCTAATATATATATATGTATAAATAAATTTGAAAATTTCTAGTGTAAATTTGTATAGTAGGTATATTTTGGTCTCTAGCTGACAACTCTAATTTTTGAATGTATATCATATACAAACAGTATCATATAAACCAAAATATCATTAACAAAATTTGAAAAAAGAAATTTTGAATCAAGTCTTGTGATACTGCAAGAATAAAAAAGGGAGTATAGAAGTGAAGTGAGGAAGGCAGAGATATAGAAGAAAAATTGCTAAAGTTGAAAAAAACCAAAGAGAAGAAAAGAAAAAAGAAAATCAGAAAAAAGATGAACCTCAAATATTTGAAATATACTGAAAAATTATAATACTATATTGTTATACTTTGAAAAATTTACACATATAGATAGATACACACACAGACACAGACACACATATATATATGTACATATATGCATACATACACACACATGCTTTTGCTCAGTTGCTTTAGAAGGCCCAACTTGAAAAACTTGAGTTTTGGAAGATCAAGTGGAATCAAGAAGCCCAAGTAAACTGGCATTGCTGACCATCTTGACACAGTGTCTATATGCTCCGACTTAGAACTTTCTGCAACGCTACACAAAATTTTTTGGCCACACACACACACACATACAAAAATAAATATAAAGGGGAAAAAAACCCTTGACTTGGATTTGTTAAAAATCTTACTTTGAAGTTTAATTTACGTTAAGATGGCCCTTATCAAAATTATAAAGTGGAAATGAGTTTGAAAATTAAAACTTGAAAATATATTCATGACACGAACATACTGTGGAAAAATTCAGAGCAAAATCTGGCTTAGTTTTAAAGATTAAGACAGAAAGCTTTATAAGTTTAGGAAGATTTTTGCCAATATACTCCAAAGTATGAAATCTGCATAATAAGAAACATGAATAGCAAGAGAGTTTGTTACTGATATAATCAGTCTGTCAGATTGAAGAATACATTAAAATTTGCACAATAAAACACCCAGATAATGCTTTTTTTTCTTAAAAAAAGAACTCACAGATGAAACCCACTAAATCCCTCTCCAAATGTAGCCCACCCAACTGCTGTAATCTCAATGTTTACAAACGCATTTCCAACCCAATTTAATCAATCTTATTTTTAATATATAAAAAAAAGATAGACAAACAAATAATAAAGATAAAGATTTTAGTGCAAGAATTAAAAATAAAAGATAAAAAATGTTGAAAAGTCACAGGCCAAGATGAAAAGAAAACATTAATGACCAAAGACCAGCATGTGAAGAATACTTCACTGTTCTCTGCCGAAAAACATATAGCCATATTTAAATTTTTTTAGATGAGAAGAAGGGCTGGTTTTCTATCAACCTTCTGCATTGTTCTGTTTCCTCCCCACCCTTCCAGAGTGTTACAAATTTGATGAATTATCGAAATGCGAAAATTGAAAGTTTGCAGTATGGTACAGTGAGGTGAAATCTGTTTCCTTGAATGAGTTTGAACACTGGAGTTGGTGAACAGCCATCTTTACTATGAGGTAGAAATAGACTAGCTTGAACGACTGGAAATAGTCTTCATTCACATACATACACACACTCAAACTAATCCAAAAGATCTAGAATTTAAATTATACACTGTATCAAGAAACATATACGTATGTATATGTATGGTCCATATTATATATATATATATATATATATATATATATATAGATAGATAGAGACACACACATACATACACCAACACATTATCAATAACAGTTGAAATATAGCTTGAATTATCACATTGATGAAATCCATTTTCCAAAAAGTCAATCTGATAAAGAAACTCAATCCAAACGGAAAATCCCAAAAATCACTAGGAAAATATTCATAAGTATTTACTAAAGATTTTGAAGTATAAAAAAAAAAAAAAAGTGGAGGGGAATAATTTTTTTTCTTAAAAAAATGAACGATATACAATATTTTAGAGGTCAGCTATGTCACCAAAATCAAGACCAGTGTTACCCACTGGGGTGGTCATCTGGAGGCTTTTGGCAAGTTCCATATCAGCTGATCTAGTAGAACTGTCCTTTGCCTTGAAAACTAGCAACTAGACTGATATTACATTCAACTTTACTACTTACAAAACAGTCAATTTCTCAGACCATTGAAACAAGCAGAGTCAAAAAAAAAAAAAAAATTAGTTGACCAATGGCATGCATAATATTATTATTATTATTATCATTATTATTATTAACTTTTTTGAAAGAGATTATACTTTGTTAAACATGCTGTTGACAAGGTTCACAAAGTCTACACACCCGTCGCTGATGGCGTGTGTTGGTTACTCTCCATTTCTTCAGAAAGTCGGTCTCTTGCTTGTGCAAGTTCAGTAGTTCTATGGCTAACAAGCTCTGAAAATAATAAAATGAATACAATAGAATGGTTCAGTAGAAGAGAGTTGTTTGACTGTCAATGATGAAAATAAAGGGGGACAAAGGAGAATTGGGTAATGATATAAAAAATAAACTACAAAAAAAAAAAAAAAGAAACCATGGTAGCCTTTTTTTGCTGACCTAGAATTTACAATAGTTCTTGGAGGTTTGTTACAATGATGAAAGAGAGGAAAAAAAGGGTTTAAAAATGACAAAGCAAAATGAGGGGAAACAACACAGAACCCCTGAAAATGGTTTATAATTCACCAGAGAATATTGTTAATACAAGTTTATAAATGGTTATGATGTGGGTGAAAAATCCCCAAAATTATAACAATAAGTAACACATTCACTGATAGTAGGGTTAATTCCCTATAAGGAAAACAGTTAAACATGGGTTTTAAAAACACTGGTTAGACCGTTAATTTGTGATCATTAAGGATACAATGTCTGCTGTTGGGCAATTACTGCCTATCAAGCTTTGTTGTTTAGATAAAAAAAAATTACTCAGAAAGAAAATTGCTGCAGCTGGAAGATATCTTTTAACAGAGACCTTTAGGGAGCAACGCATTTGGTAGATGGGGCTACTGACAGTGAAAGTGTTAAGATATATATAAAATTATGTAAAAGAATAAAACACTCCAGCTTGCACAGATGATCTTCCTTCGTATAAGTAATTATGCTTTAATTGTGAAAAATGAGTCGGTAGAAGAGAATACACTAAGAGTTTAATTCTGAGAGGTGTTAGAAAAAGATAATTTCGGGTTATGATAGAATGTTTAAAAATGAGTTTATGTTCTGTGTTAGAATCTACTCTATTGTTTTGGGATTTAAAAGAAAAGCTATAACAGGGGAAAAAACGTCTTGGAGACATTCAACACAAGATAGAACAAGGACTAAACATGAAGTTAGAAAGGGGCATAATAGTATAAGGGCTACGGATAACTGCTGAGGCTAGAAAACAGGGCATGAAAGAGTTAATCAGATGGATTATTTGATTGTTTCAATAACAGTTGTGTAATGCGTGATAGGAAATTGCATGTAATTGTGACAGGTAAAAACCTTAAGAGATATGGGCAGAGTGTTCATTACTTTGCTGTAGAAATTAAGTCAGTGTTGGTGTCTCAGATAAGAAGCAATTATGGAAGAATACATTAAAGGGAAAGAGACTTTATAAAAGCTAGAGGTGCAAAGTCCATTGTAGTAACAAGAGAGAGGAGAACTTCATACAAAGTTGGGCAAGAAGTATGGGGAATGGTAAGATTATTCAGGTATTAAACTAGAAACTCATAGCTCATGAAATGAATTTAAATCTGATGTATTTCTGGCATGGCACTCTGGGTGACTTCTACATTGCCTCAGGTCAGACCAACCAAAGTCATGTGATTGGATTTGAGAGATAAACTGAAGAAAGCCACTGTGTGTGTGTGTGTTGTATTCTCAAATCACTTGTCAAACAAAATTATGGTGAAAGATGTTTCAGTTGCGATAATCGTACAGTATGTATATAAGTGCTATTTCAGATTGCAGGACATGATTTGTGAAAATTCCGATCATTATTTTCAGGAAGTTGAGCAATTATTTGTTAGCTCCTCATTGAGCAATGCTTTCTACCACTTCCTTCTCATCTGACTTACAATTTCATATCTTCAGATTAAGTAGCTGAACTATAGTTTATTTCATTACTTTAATGAAGTGGACACCTTTAACTTATTTAGTGAGGGTGATAGAAGAGAAGATTTTTGGCCAATATATACATATTTGAAATATAATAGTCATTATTATTAGAGTAAGACAGAGTAATGGCAGGAAAAAATAGGTTACTGGACCAGAGAGTTTGTACTATTTACTTTGGTTTCTTTACAGTCTTAGTTGAAACCCAACTGAATTAGACAGTCTTATATCCCTATTAAATCAATAAAACACATGTCATGTACTATGCTTAATTCAACTGTTACCTGGAGTAACTATCTTAGTTACTCCAGGTAACTAAGATACTTCTGATTGCAATATACAAGACATTTTGTTTCTGGAAAGGAGTAATTCATCAAATATTAGCTGACTTATTGCTGTGACAAAGACCAATGAGGGGACTTAATGTTGATGGAAGGACCAATGAGGACTTTTAGAGACAAATTAACTGATCATGTTTCACTATAGTGACAATCTGACAGATGATACTATAGGAAAACACTAACTGATTAAAGTTACTATAGTAACAATTTTGCCAATAGGGAGAGAAAATAAAATCTGACTAATAGAAGCTATTATAGTGAGAGTCTGGGTAATACTGAATTTCTATGAAGACTCAAGGCTGCCTTATCAACATACTAACAACTAACACAAATTTTTCAACATTTTCCTGCCTCACTGTTAATTCTAAAATAAGAAAGTGAATAAATAAAATTTGAAACAAAGCACGATATATTTTATTGGTGGGGATCCTGAAATGTTTAACTTTAAATTTAGAACTTTTAAAGGTTAGTTTCAATGTTATGTTAGAATATATTATTTAGTTTACTTTTGTTTGTGGTTACTACTGTTGTTATTATAGCAAACATCATCACCTAGTGATGACAGTTTCATCATGACCATCACCCACAACAAAGTGCAAGAATGAAAAAAAGCCAAACTATGTTATTTCTAAAGCATGTGCAAGGCAAGACCAAAAATAAGTTGGTGTTGAAAATAATAAATGTAAAAATAATTATAATAATGAGAAAGAAAAAAAGGTTAACTGTAGAAGAATTATAGCAAAAGAGAAAAGATTGTCAGTAGTTATTAGAATTAATTTTAAATTGCCCATCTTTATCTTTCTTGTATTTTACACTATTTTGTTGATTGATGCATTAAAAATTGATAGGAAAATAAACTCACTAAAAAGTAGTGCAGAATAATAAAATAAGAGTACTCAGAAGGATGAGGTTAACAAATTGATAGTCTGGAATTTTAAATTACTCTCAGATCAGATTATATTTTCAATTTTTTTCCTTAAGGCTTTCATTATTGTATAAAAGACATTTATTTAGTTTAGTAATGAAGTTTAAAAAAATAAATAAATGTATAAAGATTATGTGCAAGTTGGAATTTACAATTTATCTTGTCAAGGGGTCAAGTTTGAAATTACAATATTTCAAGGGGTGAGTGGATAAAATCCACAATAAACAATATAAAGTCTTTCAGTTTTGAATAACAGAAAGATTGTAGCAATCCAATTTCCAGATTCAATAAACACACACATTACATATTTTATAATATTATATAGTAGTTGGTTATAAATATACTATATAGTCTTATATAGTGGAGTTTATAAATGGTTGGTTGAGTAGGAAGCTGAACATGTGTTCATAAAAATGTTTGTTGATAAAATATGATACTTACTTTGGAATTTAAAAAATCATATCAAGTGAGACAATCAATAATTAGTTCTAACCAAAGTGAGAAATCAATAATTAGTTCTAATCAAGGGAATGGCATATTTAATTAGTAGTAAATTTAAAGATTAAACATTTTTTAGTGTATATATATAAAAAATTTTGTTAGAAAAGTGAATATAGGATGTCTCAGAAAACCTTCATCACTACCATATATATTCTAATCATTTTTGTGCCAGATCTAGCCATGTAATTTTTAAGTACCTTTAGCCACTGTTTCTAGCCAAGTGTCCTTAACTCTACTCTAAGTACCAACAAATTAAAAGGTTGCATTGCCTACATGTAACCCAAAGTCCAAACCTACCACACTTACTCCTACCTTACGTAAACACCTGTAATTTTGCTAACAAATACAGAAACTATGTTGCTAATTTTATTATGGTTGGGTTCCAATCTGGGATGCATCAACAAAGTCCACATACCACACTTCTCAGTCCATCATCACTATCTGGAAGTCCTGTTGCTAAGGCACACACAAAACTGGCTTTTTTCAGACACAACTGACAAATAAACCAAGTAACCACTGATTTTGGAAGATTGTCATATACAGAGGTAGTTGTTCAAACTCTTTGAGAACAAGATTTACAACCAGTACACTGTGCACGTGTGTGTGTGTGTGTGTGTGTGTGTGTGTGTGTGTATATATATATATATATATATATATATATATATATATATATATATATATATATATATGTGTATATAAATATCATGCTCTAGTAAAGCCATTTTGAGTTAATGGCTATGTTATGCTAAGAAGAATTAGATTTCTTGCTCTGTTGTTTCAAAGCAGGTGTCACATTGATTTGATGTTTGCTAGTCGATGAAATGTGTGCTTCTGAGGCGAGACAAGTCACACAATGAATCATGGTAGAACATAACTAATACTGCAAACAATATCAAAAAGTTGTAAGAAAACTCATAACATGGAGTCATTTTTTTCCCCCATTTATTTATCCTAGGAGTCTTAAAATTGATGCATATTATTTACAGATTAGAAGTTGTAAACACTGCTTTAGATTCTTTCCAAGTTCTAGTTTAGATTCATCTCATCAGTTATCCCAGGTATACCCAGGAGTTGAATCTGATAGATGAAAATTGTACAGAAGCTTGTTTACTCTCTCTCTCTCTCCATATGCGTGTACATATATGTGTGTGTGACTGTGTATTTAGATAAATTTAAAAACCATTACTGCTTATTTTGTGTCCCTTTACATCTCAACTTAACAGTACGACGTATAGGGATTGATAAAACAAATATCAGATAGAAATAAGTATTGGGAGCAGGTATATAATCAACTAAAGTCCTTGACGGCAGTGTCCCATCTTGATTGAAACCAGTAAAACAAGAAACTATGTGAAGTATTTTATTCCTTAATGTGATCTTGATAAATATTTTAAAAGTATTTCTGCCAAGAATTATAACTTTGCCATAGAAGCAGCTCATCATTGGTGATAACACAATCTTTAATTCTGACATACAAATAAAATAAGAATAACATATCTCAAGCTGAATTTAGCATCATGGACAATGATGGTTCATACTCTGCTAAACAAGTGAGGGAGTATCAGCTGAAAAACATTTATAGTGCCCCCCCCCCAGCAGTTTCATTATTTTAATGTCTGCTTTTGCATGTTTGCATTAGTCAGATGGAGTTTGTTGAGGCAAATTTTCTACAATTGGATGCCCTTCCTGTTGCCAACCTTCACCCGTTTCCAAGCAAGGTAACATTTGCTTTATAATCGAACATATTTCCATGGAAGGTTGGAAATGAACACCACCACTTATAAGATGGTGACACTCATTTACAATTATCACATAATGTCAAGATAAGACTCACACCCGAATACACACATCTCTCTCTCATATATCTGTATCTATCTATCTATCTATCTATATTTATATGACAAGTTTCTTTCAGTTTCCATCTACTAAATCCACTTACAAGGTTTTAGTCAGCTTGAAGATATACAAGACACATGCCCAAGGTGCTGTACAATGAGACTGTGCTTAAAAACCACATAGTTGGGAGGCAAACCTCAACATACAGCCATGCCTTCATCTCATTAAGTGATAAATCCCATTAATTACTTAATATCCATTTTAAAAGACTAATTTGGACCAAGGATGCTTTTTTCCCTCTTGTATGTTTATACTGATGAATTAGTGGCAGTACAAAAGATTAGACTTGTTAAAACATGACTTCACAACCAGTTCTTTTTCAGTAAAAAACAAAAGGTAAATATACCAAAAGATATATTTCAACATACCATTTAAACTGAGTTAGATATTGTAAGTTTGTATGTGTGTGTGTTAAAGTTATGTACATGTATATACACATAGATAACATATACTTGTGTAGAGACAAAGAGATATGTTAATATCAGAATATATGAATGTATACATATACTTAATATATCTATATATATTTTTCTTTATGTGTATATACATAGACACTAACACACAAAGTTTCTGGCATCAAACATAATTCTTTACATAGTTCATATCTATTTTTACCAAGTAGGCATGGTGGGAGATGCCTTGGGTCATGACACAATAAGTTTCTCCTGTTTCCATGGCACAATAGCCCTGCCATACACATATACAGAATGTGATGTCAGTCCTTCGCAGAGTCAACCTCCAAGTGTGTGGGCTGGGTCAATGTAAAATGAAGTGATTTGCTGAAGGACCCAATGTGCTGCCTGGTCTAGGAATTAAAAACCATGACATTACACTCATGAATCCAATACACTAACAATAAGGCCATGCTTTTGGACATGGTTTACTTGTGAGAATTCCCTTTTTTTTTTACAGTTTCTTATCTCTAGCCAGTGTGAAGTGGAATGTGGAACTTTGGCAAACTAAGACTAAGCTACTCTTCCCCTAAAATGTACAGTTGGAAAAAACAAGTAATGGTCTGCAATAGCAGATTTACGTACTTTGCTCAAGGACACCAAAAAGGCTATAGTAGAAGGGTTTAAACTTTTGATCATGCAGTGTGGTTAGTAATCTTGCACTTTAATCTTACAGCAACTGCACCTTTCGAATGTTAATTGGTGAGTGCAGGTGTATCTAAGGATTAATATATACTGTATTTGATGGTGTAAAAGATGCATAGGCAATTTAGATGCACCTCAATTTCAGCAGAGCATATTGAAAGAAAAAGCACTAGGGATAAAATTAACTTATGAGAGGCCCAACTTTGCATATAGGAACCATGGTGGTTTTTTTCAAACACTTTTTCTTTTTCGGGGGAAAAAATGTGTATCTTATATGCCATCAAATATGGTAAAACAAGAGATCTATTATTAGAAAAAGGTTAAGAAAAAAATGTGTGGAAGATGGGGTTAAAATTATTGAACATCTCACTTGAAAAAAAAGACAGAGGAAATAGTTAAAAATATCTAAAATACTGGTTACATGCAGAGGCAAGCTAAAGCCAAAATATAGGTTGTTTTTTCTTTTGACAAAATATATACATTTCTAGTCATTTGGCAATTTTATCATTTTTTTTTTTCCTTTTTGAAAAAATTCAAAAAACATATTGGATTGTATGCTTTGGTAGATTGGTTTTTATGCAAGAAGTATACACATATTAAAAAAATGACATTATATATATATAATATATATATATATGTCTGCTTTCCAAAGATGTGTAGTAAAAGTTAAATGAAAATAACCACTGTGAATTGGTTACAGAAAATGTGAACAGAACTGGCATACAGGTTGTAGTTAAAAAAATGGTTTACAGTCTTAAAAAAAAAAAAAAAATATCAAGGTCAACATGGCTACATGAGGATTAGTAAAGAGCAAATACATTGAAAAATGTTATTTCATAGTCAGAATAATTAAAATTATATATATATATATATATAAATATATGTTGGGAGACAAGGGGAATAGGGAAACAAAAGATATTTGAAACTGCTCACAAATAGTGATTAACAAGTAAGATTCAATCAGTTATATTTTACTAAATGAGGTTTAGTTTATTAGTATAATAATAATTATATTGATAATTAAAAAAAAAAAAATTTATAAGTATTCATTCACAAAACCTTTATTAGGAGTCAGTGTGTAATCAGTGCTGAAAATGTTCAGCCTACATTTGTCCAAAAACATAAAACGGCCAAATCATAATCACAAAATCCTAAAGAATAAAATGGGGCACAATACTGTAAGCATATTGAACTGGACACTATACAAAAATAACTGACTAGACAATATGTAACAGGACACACCACTATATATTAGGGAGCGAATCAATTTAGATGAGATGCAGTTTGGGTTCGTGCCAGGTAAAAGCACTACTGATGCCTTATTTCTAGTGAGACAGTTGCAAGAGAAATACCTAGCCAAGGATAAACCTCTGTACCTGGCTTTCGTTGACATGGAGAAAGCCTTTGACAGGGTCCCCCGATCCCTTATCTGGTGGTCAATGAGGAAACTTGGGATAGAAGAATGGCTAGTGAGAGCTGTGCGAGCCATGTACAGAGATGCGGCCAGTAAGGTGAGGGTTGGAAATGAGTACAGCAATGAATTCCGGGTAGAGGTAGGGGTCCACCAAGGTTCTGTCCTCAGCCCCCTATTATTTACCATAGTCCTCCAGGCAATCACAGAGGAGTTCAAGACAGGTTGCCCCTGGGAGCTCCTCTATGCTGATGACCTTGCCCTAATTGCGGAGTCACTATCAGAACTAGAGGAGAAGTTTCAGGTGTGGAAGCAAGGTCTAGAATTGAAGGGCCTTAGAGTCAACCTAGCTAAAACCAAAATCCTAATAAGTAGGAAGGTAGATAAAACACAAACCCCTTCAGGTAGATGGCCCTGCTCAGTATGTAGAAAAGGAGTAGGTAGTAACTCTATAAGATGTACCCGGTGCAAGCTATGGACACATAAGAGGTGCAGCAACATCAAAGGCAGGTTAACTAGCAAGTTAGTTTTTGTTTGTGGCAGATGTTCAGGTGCAATAAAGACTGCAAACAAACAGGAAACAACTTCTATCTCATTCCAGGGTGAAAAACTAGAGGTAGTCGATAGCTTCCGCTATCTGGGCGACCAAGTTAGTAGTGGGGGTGGGTGCGCTGAAAGTGTAGCTGCTAGAATAAGAATAGCCTGGGCAAAGTTTAGAGAGCTCTTACCCCTGCTGGCGACAAAGGGACTCTCACTCAGAGTAAAAGGCAGACTGTATGACGCATGCGTACGAACAACCATGCTACATGGCAGTGAAACATGGGCTGTAACTGCTGAGGACATACGTAAGCTCGCAAGGAATGAAGCCAGTATGCTCCGTTGGATGTGTAATGTCAATGTGAATACCCGTCAGAGTGTAAGTATCTTGAGAGAAAAGCTGAACATTAGAAGCATCAGTTGTGGCGTGCAAGAGAGACGATTGCGCTGGTATGGACATGTGGTGAGAATGGAGGAGGATAGCTGCGTGAAAAAGTGCCACACCCTAACAGTTGAGGGAACCCGTGGAAGAGGTAGGCCCAGGAAGACCTGGGCTGAGGTGGTGAGGCAAGACCTTCGTACATTGGGCCTCACCGAGGCGATGACTACGGACCGAGACCTTTGGAAATGGGCTGTGCGTGAGAAGACCCGGCAAGCCAAGTAAGATCGTTGCCAGTGCCCCTGGACTGGTTCTTGTGCGGGTGGCACATGAGATGCACCATTTTGAGCGTGGCCGTTGCCAGTACCGCCTGACTGGCTCCTGTAGGATTTTCGAGCGAGATCGTTGCCAGTGCCCCTGGACTGGCTTGTGCGGGTGGCACATAAAAGACACCATTTCGAGCGTGGCCGTTTTCGTGCGGGTGACACGTAAAAGCACCCACTACACTCTCTGAGTGGTTGGCGTTAGGAAGGGCATCCAGCTGTAGAAACTCTGCCAAATCAGACTGGAGCCTGGTGTTGCCATCCGGTTTCACCAGTCCTCAGTCAAATCGTCCAACCCATGCTAGCATGGAAAGCGGACGTTAAACGATGATGATGATATAAATAAATTGGACTGGACACTATATACATAAAATAAACTGGGTTGTGCATTATAGATCTAAATAAAATGGGCTGGGATATAAATATACACATACAAGTAGCATGGGGTGGACATTATACTTGGCTTAAAAGTTAAAATAAGATAAAATGAAGTGGACACTATACATAAATTATTTGGACTGGATGTATATTGTTTATAAGGGTTGATAAACTTCAATAAATTACACTGAATACTGTTAACTGAGCTGGACTATGTATGTATGTGTATGTATATATATATATATCATCATCATCGTTTAACGTCCGCTTTCCATGCTAGCATGGGTTGGACGATTTGACTGAGGACTGGTGAAACCGGATGGCAACACCAGGCTCCAATCTAAATTTGGCAGAGTTTCTACAGCTGGATGCCCTTCCTATATATATATACACACACACACACACATATATACAATGGTGTGTGGTCAAGAAATTCACTTCACAAGTGATGTGATCTGGGGTATAGTACCAGTGTCATACCTTGGAAAAGTATCTTCTGCTATAACCATGGACTGATAAAGCCTTGAGTGAATTTAGTAGGGAGAAGAGAAGTCAGTTGTATGTGTGCATGTGTGTGTGAGAGAGTGTGTGCATGTGAGAGAGAGAAGAGAGAGAGAGAGAGCGTATGTGTGTTTCTTTCTCCTTGTTTTGACATTGAATACAAATTGTAAACAATCACTACCAATATAGAAGAACTACTGTTTGTTCATAGTCTTTCATGAAAACATGTCTGGATGGTTGGGGGGGGGGGGGGAATATTAGCTCGCTTGCAAACAGGTAAGCATCTGTAACAGGAACAGCACCTGGCCATAGAAAACCTGCTTCAACAAATCCTACTTGACCATGCAAGCGTGGAAATGTGGATGTTAAAACAATGATGATGATGTATGCCACAAGGTATGCAAATCTAACAGAGGCCTCAAAAGATATTTTAAGATCCACAAAATCAGAACTTAACTGCAGCTCTTGATGGTCCAAATAGGATATGCAATCTATGTGGGTGTCTTTTCAAAAGCCATATCAGACGCCATGATGGTTCTAAGGTGTAGGTACAGGAGTAGACAACCATTACATATATACACAGACACACACACACGTCATTTTAATGTATACTGTTCCATGCTTGTGTGGGTCAGACTGAATTTGTTGAGGTAGATTTTCAGTGGTTGGATGCTCTTCTTGTTCCCAACCCTCACCTCACCTCAAGACAATATTTTCCCATGACTGGACATGCTTTTACGGATGACTGGAAAAAGGAACACCAATTGTATGACAGTGATACTTATTTATAACCATTATGTAATATCAAAGACACACACAGAGGCATCCATGATTGACTTCTTTCCATTTCTGTCTACCAAATCAAATCACATAGCTTTGGATGGCCTGGGGTTAGAATAGAAGACATACCAGAGATGCCATGCAGCAGGACTGAACCCCTACCCACATAGTCATATATACCGACAGGTAAAATGAGTTGGACATCACATAAGACTGATTACTATACATAAATAGACTGAACTTAGACTGGACACAATATATATATAGATGATGGGAGCTGGTAAACTTAAAATGTACTGAACACTAAATAAATTGGACTGAACACTATATATAAATTGAGTGAGATAATAAATATACAAATTAGTCTGGACTATATATATATATGTTTGGCACCACAAAAATTGGACTGGACTGTATACTTAAATTGGGTTGGATAATAAAGAAATTAGACTTAACACTATATATGAATTGAACTGGACACTACATAAATTGGACTGGACTCTATACATAAATCATATATATATATATATATATATATATATATATATATACTGGACACTACATAAATTGGACTGGGATCAATACATAAATTCGATAGGGAACTATATATATATATATATATATATATATATATATATATATAAATTGGGTTGGATAATATATAAAAATTAGACTAGACTCAGTGTATAAACTTGGACTGGACTACATAAATAAAGGTTTCTTGAATGATAATTTTAGTCAAATAGAAAAACAAACAAGCCAGGAAACAAAATGCAGTTGTTACATTTATTTTAAAAGATAATTTAATAATTAATTTATTAATTTAAGGAAGATAGTAATACTTTTTTTTTCTCAACAGATTATTAGATTCAATATGATGATGTAAAGAGAAGAAAAAAATTAAATTAAAAAAAGATTAAAAAAATAAAATTTATTTGTTAACAAAATATAGCATTCCTTGGTGGTCGTGGTGTTAGTCCCAATCCTCAGAAGATAATGAAATGAGAAGACTTTTTGAAAAAGGAAATGAGAAAATGTTTGACAACAGAAAGACATGTGTGGCTAAGTAGTTTGGTAGTGGTGACCAATCACTGATAGTGAGGAGTGGACAGCAATTCCATTTATATATATATATATATATATATATATATATATATATTGCAATCTATGTTTATGCATGTATGTGTGTGTTGCATATATAAAGTAAACTGGTTTATGTAACTAGCATCTTCCAATCATCCATGAGGTCAACTGTATCATCAACAGACTGAAAGAAAACATTCTCAATAGAAACAGATGCGCGTGTGCACACGCACACACACAAGCTGCACAGGGTGTAGAACTACACGTGTCTCTTTAATGGCTACAGTGACTCTACCATGATGTAATTGCTTTAGTTCCAAACGCAAAATGTTAGATCAAATCACTAGTTGTAACTCATTGACTCCAATCTTATTTTGGGAACTATTATAAATAATATGGCATGATTTAATTCCATATCTTGATGCTTTGAAACATGTCAGCGTATTTAGAAATAGCCTTAAAGTATTTATATTTCATTATATTTAATTATCTCCATAATAAAGCCTGTGTACATACATACATTATAGAGGTACACATACTATTATATTAAATATTAACCTTTTTGTTATGTTTCTATTGAAATACACTACAATTGTTTTCATTGGTAATTGGAGCAAAAATTAACATGAAATTTTTGACTGGTTTCGATTTAGAGTATTTTAAAATAAAGTTTGTATCAAAGATCCAGGTTGGTGTCAGGTGGATTGATATCAAATGAGTTAAAGCATACATATGGACATGAATATATCAACACACATGCACATATGCATTTAAAATATAATGCATAGACAGACACACCTACTTAGCATCAATTCTAATTGAAGTCTATGGCCATACACTACACTGTCTTAACCAACTTGTATATTTTTCTATACACTATTACTTAATTCCCAATAATATTTCATACTATATAACATATGGATGGATTGTTTCTAATTTTGGAACAAGGCCCACAATTTTGAGGGGAGAGGGAAGTCATTTACATTGACCCTGAAGTCCATTTTGAGAGGAGTTAACTGAAAAGCAAAATTGAACTTGGTGGCTTTTGAGGTCAGGATGTAAAGCTGGAAGAAATGCCACAGAGCATTTTATCTGGGGCAGTAATGTTTCTGCCAGCTCACCACCTCATACTATTTAAGATATAATACATAGTACTATACAGAGTATATATATGTTCAGTGTGCAGTATTTGAATGGCACCAGGCTATCATCAAACAAGATGTTTAAACCTAAAAATTTAAATAGTTAATTATAATTGGCTTTACAGTAATTATTTCTAGCATTGACTCAAGATTATACATTTTTGAAACTGGTGTCAGTTAAATGACTGATGATAATTTCTTGACCCTGCAGGTATAAAAGGTGAAGTTAAACAGTGATGGGATCTGAACTTGTAATGCAAAAGGATGTAATGAAGAGAGTAGGAAGAAAGGACATAAGTTGAAGAGAGAGAACAGGAAAGAGAAGAGTTTATATTGTCTCACTGTCTACCATGCTTGTCCTCCATCCAAGAAACTTTTGTTCATTTAAGAAGATCAAGAAGAGATCACTCTTTTAGGGCATTTTGGGGGTCACTGATGTACAGCACAGCAGTGGAAACATGAAAGTGATGATAATGATGATGATGATGATGATGATAATTTCTGAATTAAATATGGATCTTCAGATTTATAAGAAGGAAATGGGAAGTTATAACACCCCAAATAGCACTGGTAAAAAAAAAGAACAGAACTGAAACTAAGAACTATATCATGTACTGCTTCCCCAAATAAATTACTGCCATAATACAAGATCCACTAAAATAATAAAATAATAATAAAAATGATGATAATAATATATAATAATAAATAATAATAAATGATAATACTGCTGCTGATGATAATGTACAAAATCACATTTTGAGAGGGGTTAACTGAATTGACATGCCTGTTTTACTGGTACTTATTTGATTGCCCTTAGTAATATATGTATACAACATTTCTAATTTAGGCACAAAGCCAGCAGTTTTGAAGAGAGGGCTTATTCTATACCAAAAACCCCAATACTTGACTGGTATTTTATTGGCACTTGTTTTATTGGTTGAATTGGTCCGTTTGGGCCTGACATAGCTGGTTTAAATGCTAAAAGGGTAAAATCAAGCCTTAATCATTTTAAAAAGGATAATATCATCATAGGATATACTATGTTTGAGAAAACAATTATATAGTCATGACCAGAATAGCATTAATCCTAAGTCTGCTGGATTAGAGCTGAACTGGGCTTGAGAACATGAATGAGAACAAATGTAACGCTACTAATAACTGAAGTACTAAGCTCGCAAGTTGGGAATATGGTCAATGATATTCTTGTAAGCCTGACAAACTGATTTTCTTGCAGCTTCAAGTCTAACACCAGATGTTGAAGAAACTAACAATGACCTGCTTCTGCAGAAATCTGTTAAATAAAGTTAACTTTTAACTTACTGTAAATACAGTACTGCACAGGACTGTATCAGTTAGACAGTCCAGAAATGTACAATATCATAAGTATAGTACTAACTTTGTTTACATTCATTTGAAGATAGGAAGAAATGCAAGAGAATAAAAACTCTAATCCCTTTCCTTATTGTTCATTCATTTTTGTTCTGTAAGAGAATTATCACAGGACTGGGCTTTTGAATTAGAGAAAATTTTCAACATGATGTTAAGGGCTAATGTGTTGTAGGGAAAGACGTCCTAGGGATGATTTTTAATAGCATTCGATAGTGGTACTCTGGTTTGGGAGTTCTAGAATTTACAGAACCACATCTTAATCACAATTGTTCCTTATTCTACTCTAACCCGGAGTAGTAGCACCTGTCATGGTTCCAGCTATAGTTAATTAGCATATTAAGGCTTGTTTGCCTACGCATGTGAAGAGTGGATCTGGCAGACTCTGCAGAAGAAACCTTCATGGTTTAACAGAGGGGAAGGCAACTGAAGCAATGCATTGTGAAGTTTAGGGAGCAAGATAAGGCAGGACATTTTGGTCATCACTGCATCTGTCTCCACCAGTTGTCTTGACCTGGTCTTGCTTATGGATTGAAGATGGTCACAGATGAGAGTGAAGTTGACTGTGTGCAACTATTCACATTAAATAAAGTCATTGCACAAGTCATCAGTCATCCTTAAGGATTACTAGATGGTCCTTGTCGCTCCAATGGTCAAACATGTTGGGAAAAAGAGACATCTAATACTTCAGGAAGTGCCATTCTTCAACTCACAGAACACTAATCTTGTGTATAGAACTTTACTATACTATTTCTAGGTTTAGCGCTAAAACAGTCTTTCATCTTAAGAATGAAAGGAAAATATTGAAAAGCAATTAGGCTAGTATGGAAACTCCTACATGCTTGCTGCAAGTCCCAGCCTTGTAAAGTTCCTGGATTAGTAGCCTGGATGATATCTTCTGACATTAAGGAAATTAGTAATCATGCAGCCAAGAGACCAAGGTAGATCATACAACTAAAAAAACAAAAGACTTCTCTTCAAGAAAGATTAAGTGTTCAGGCAAATTATTAAGGTAGATCTTTGTGAAATGATAAAAAATTTTTAATGAGTAACTCCAGTAAAATCTTATCTAT
>NC_142931.1:123837915-123905415 GCF_046866305.1 Octopus bimaculoides
ATGTGGTTCGTAAGCAAGCTACTTACCACACAGCCACTCCTACGCCTATTATTATTATTATTATTATTATTTTTTTTTTTTGAAAATGTTTTCCGATTTAAAAAAGTTACACATGCTTGTGAAGAATCTCAGATGTTTAGAATATAATTCTGAAACAATTTTCTAAAGAAAGTAAAAAATTATGGAAATGAAAAGTTGGCAAAGAAATCTTTACCCATTAAAAAAAAAGATTTCTTTTCTACATAATTATAGCATGTGATGCGTAAAACACACAACTAAAAAGATTACAGTCTTTGGGGGCACTAGATAATTCCCGGTCTTAAATTATAGGAACACCTATTATATCTAACCCTGGCTGTGTGATTAAGTAGCTCTCTTCCTTCTCAACCATATGGTTTTGGGTTCAATCTCATTGTATGACACTTTAGGCAAGTACCTTTCCTGTCAGATTTGGTAGAAACTGAAAGAAATGTGTGTGTGCATGTGTGGACTGCAACCTGATGGTTGAAAGTGAGTATCACCATCATACATGTGGTGCTATTCATTTCCTGTCTTTTATGAAAATATGTCTTGTTGGAAACAGGTGTTGGTTGGTGACAGGAAAGGCCTCAAGCTATAGAAAAAGAGACACAAATTGAAGAATAAGTACTAGGGTTGATTTCTTCCATTATGTATGGGTGTATCTGTGTTTGCCACCCCACTATTTGACAATCGGTGTTGGTTTGTTTACATCCCTGTAACTTAGTGGTTTGGCAAAACAGACTTATAGATTAAGTACCAGACTTTAAAAAAATAAGTACTAGGGAATTTGTCCAACTAAATCCTTTAAATGGTGCCCAAGCATAGCTGTTGCAGCCGAATAACTGAAACAAGCAAGAGACAAAAAATATAATCTATTGAAGCCATGAGAAATCTGAAAGCTCTGTCAACAGTACCCTATTTAGAGGGAAATTTCTGTCGTGTTAACTATAGTACAAATATTTAAATAATGAAAGTAAGCACAACATGAAATACATTGATTGAAAATGAATAAATACAAAAAGCAGTGCACCTGGTACTGTTAAAAAAAAAATGTCAGATGTTATAATTGTGCTAGGCCAATAAAGAAACAAGTTTGCTTTGATAATTTGAGATTGTTTAATGGATGTTAAGAAAAGTCCTCTTCCATTAGATTGCACTTCATTAATGAAGGACTTCCTTCTAGTTTATTCTTCAAAGTTAATTGATTTTTACCCGCTGCCATCGTTACTGCAAGGAAGCTATGTACAACCCCAATGAAAAGGGTTCTTGTCATCCTGCGAACTGCATGGCAACCTCAATAGTGAGGGTGGCATGAAAAATGTACCCAGTTCATACTGTAAAAACCATGCCAAAGCAGTCGTTGGACACATTAAACTATTCAACCCATGCCAGTATGATACATAGACATTAAATGATGATGATGATGATAAAGGTTTCTCAAGTAACAACTGCCCTGCAAGCATAGTAATATCAGCTTCTAAAAGCAGAAACAACAGACAATGTTGTCAGTCAAACAACTGCCATATGTCACAAGGCATTAAAGCTGGCAGAATCATTAGCACACTGGCCAAAATACTTAGTGGCACTTTACCCTGATTTCAAATTCTGCTGCCATGGTTTGACTTTGTCTTTTATCCTTTCAAGGTCAATAGAATAAGTACCATGAGAGTCCATATTTGATTACTGAACCAGCAATCAAACTTCCCTCCAATCATAACCTATTGTCTTGAATAGAAAAAGAGAAAGGAAGTGCATTCATGGTTGGAATGCTATTAATCATAGATCTACGCAGTTAGGGCTGATCTGGAGCTAAAATACTACTACTACTTCTATTCAAGCTGAATATTAACTGTATGAATGTCAAGTCAACCTGTTTGTCTACAAAAAGTCAGCAGAGGTTTGGGGGTGTTGATAAAATCAACTTACCCTCTCCCTCAAAACAGCTGGTCTTGTGCCAAAATTTGAATCCAATATTTGGCCGGTTCTTTATGTCATCGGCTCAGGAAGAATGAAACCAAAATTGATCACATTGAAATTTGAACTCGGAATGTAAAGAGTTGGAATATTAAATGTAAAAAAAATGATAATTCCTCATCTAAGAAATTCAGGTAAAATATATATTCGTTTGTTTGATTATGTTCATGCTAGCATGGATTAGATGAATATAGTATTGAGGTGTTGTTTTACAGTCGGACGCACTTCCTGTCATTAACCCTCACCTGCTTGTCAAGTAAGGGATACTTTATTCCACAAACTGAAGACAGAAAGCCAGTAGACACACTAATTGACAGAATGTGAGTAATGTTACTGCCCTTAATCTGAGTAATTTTCAGATAAGCACAAATATAAACACACATATGTATGTGTGTGTAAACACACACCTTCATCCTAACTTTTAATATCTCCCTTGTATAAAACCCTATAATCTTAGAAAAAAGCAAAGAAGAAGGATATATTAGACAATGTAGTCCGAGGTACACTATGCCCCTTCCCCCACCCCTGCCACACACACACACACACACACATGGAATGCTTTTGATAATGCCTTTGATCAAAAGTTTGTCTACTTGGGGTTAAGGGACATCTTTTCAATGGTACCAGTGTCATTTAGTGTTTATATTTGGTTAGTCGCAAGAATAAGGACACACCCACAAACCTCTGCTGACTTTTCTAGACAAACAGGTTGGCTTGACATTCATGCAGTTTATATTCAGCTTGAATAGTAGTAGTAGTAGTAGTATTTTAGCTCCAGATCAGCCCTAACTGCGCAGATTTACGATCAATGGCATTCCAACCATGAATATCCTGTCTAATGCGCTTCCTTTCTCTTTTTCCATTCAAGACAGTAGGTTGTGATTGGAGGGAAGTTTGACTGCTATTTCTAGCTGGCCGGGTGATCAGATACAGACTCTCATGGTTCGCATAGCAGGTTAGTAATTAATGTCTAAGGGATTATGGGAGAGGCAGTGGTTTTGTCTTGGCAGGTTGCGGTACTCAGTATTGTGTAAAGAAACGATTGGACAGCGTTCAATATGCAGTCTAGGTTCAGCAGAACAGGAGAAAGGAGAGAGAGGGAAGGAGGGATTACAGAAGAAAGATAGGCGGGGGGGGGGGGCGGTGTTACATAGTGTTGGTTACAAGTGTAGGTGAATAAATATAGTGTCAATTGGTTCAAAGAGAGACAAAGATCACTGTTGTGGTGGTGGAGTTAATAGCAGTGTTGGTAATATTAATTGAAGTGGTAGTAGTAAAAGTGGTGGTAGTTGTAGTAGTAGTGGCTGTGGAGGTGATAGTAGCAGTAATAGTAGTGGTGGTAAGTAATAGATAAACAGATAAGAAATTTTTTACATTGGCAGAAGGCCATTGAATTGACTCATTATTGAATTTCGTACATTACTGGTAACAAGATTTATAAGCTAAAGATAAACGCATCTATCTACATGCTTGCTTAATCTGCTAGAAACAGCAACCAGATCAGCCCCAAATCACATCTTGTTAACATAAAATGACAAGAGATACTCGAGACCAGGGGCTCTCAACCATTTTTTTTTTACTGTGGACCCCTTCGATTACTATTTTATTCTGATGGACCCCCCACCCCATAGCCATTCAATGTTTAATAACTAGTTTTATAGAAATTTTTTCAAAATTCCTATTTTGTTTTTTTTATACTCTTCTTTATGTTGGATATACAGATTTCACAAAGTGGGGATAGACACAACTATCTTCACATGACGTACTTCAAATTACTCCACTAAACACAATACTCCAATAAATACAAGCTCTCAACAATCTCAATGACTCCTACAACCTTCCCCTGTCTCAGCCAATACACTAATTTTTATATGAATCCGGCTAGTCCATTCTTCCAATTCCACAGGGGTATCAGTGACTCTTGTCACAACAGTTTTTCACACATTAACTTCATCATCATCATCATCGTTTAATGTCTGCTTTCCATGCTGGCATGGGTTGGATGATTTGACTGAGGACTCGCAAGCCAGGAGGCTGCACCAGGCTCTAATCTGATCTGGCAAGGTTTCTACAGCTGGATGCCCTTCCTAATGCCAACCACTCAGAGTGTAGTGGGTGGTTTTTACGTGCCACTGTCATGGGAGCCAGTCAGACAGCATTGGCATTAACCACGCTCAAATGGTGCTTTTTATGTGCCACTGGCATGGGAGCCAGTCAGGTGGCACTGGTATATCTAAAATGTTAGAGAAACAAACCTAGTTGTTGCGTGGACCCCGCAAAAATCTTTTATGGACCCCAGTTGAGAACCACTGCTCTAGACCAATGGTTTTCAACCAGGGTTTGTATGATCCTTGGGGGTCCATATAAAATTTTGTAGTTAGAATTTATCCACAATAAATCGCTTATACTTGTAACAATACACAAAATATTTTAACAATTTCTTTCATACATTTGTTAATAACACTTCATTATAAAACTACAAGATCTTTTAAAACATTGAATGGCTATGATGGTCCACCTGAGTAAAATAAGAATCAAAGGGGCCTACAGACAAAAAATGGTTGAGAAACACTGCTCTAAACAATGTAATCCTGAGTGTACAAAATGCAGATGGCTGTGGTTGAAAAGTCTGACCTAGAGCTAAACAACCAGACCGATATATTGTGGTTACTGTTGTATAGTACAAGGTTAGTCTCAATGTTGGTTCAGTACTTGACTGTACTACTGTCACATACATACTTGAGCCAAAAACATGAAATGTTGCAATTTTTAACCTCTCAAAGTCAATAGGAATGATTATTCCCCACTGATGGATATCTCTGATCTGGAAAGCACACAAAATACATGAACAAAATGAATCATCAGTTTACTCAAACCCAGTTTTCTCAACTACTTTTTTTTTATCTGTAGACCCCCATTGCCACTCGCAGTTTAAAAACTAGTTTTATAGATATTTCTTACAAATTTGACCAATATTTTGCTTTTCAAAATAGGTTGAACTATGTATAAAACATTAGAGAAAGAAACCCAAGCTGTTTCTTGCAATAAATACATCTAAAGCAAAATTAACATACTACTGTGGATACTATTTTGCTTGCATGGACCCCCATCAAAATCTTATATGGACTCTCCCACCCCAGGGGTTATATGAACTCTGGTTGAGAACCAGTGGTCTAACCTGTTGAAGTTTGGATTTAAAAGCTACATAGCTGTACTGTTGTGGCTTTTTTCATATTAAAATTTCAAGAAGTTACAAGCAATTAAGCCTAAGAAAAAACTTACAAGATAGTAAAAAAAAGTAGCTGTTTTGAGCAAAATGGCTATAAAAGGATATAAAAGAAATAGATAATAAAAAAACTACAAAAATATAAGGAGTATCATCTCAGCCAGTTAAGAAATCTGAAGTATTTTCATTACAGTTAAAACTTATAGGTTGAAAACCACAAGAAACTTAATGAAGGCTATTTTAAAAGGAATAAACTCAATTAGATACATAATGTTTCTTTTCAAGATTAAAACTATTGTTTGAACATAAAATCTAAGTGAATGTGACATGAAAGATTAAATACCTTCAATGAAGTAAAAATTATATTGGAAAAAGAAAATTTATATTGGAAAAAGATTGTAAAGTTTATACCTACAAAATTTCTTAAAGAAACATATGTATCTATAGAACAGGAAGGAATGTGGGTTAAATAAAAAAAATTCTTAATCCTTTCTACTATAGGTACAAGGCCTGAAATTGTGGGTGGGGGGACTCAATTACATTGACCCCGGTACCCAACTGGTACTTATTTTATTGATCTCGAAAGGATAAAAAGACAAAGTTGTCCTCAATGGAATTTGAACTTAGAACTTAAAGATAGAGTCTGCAGTGATAACAATTCAACCAGCTTGCTGCCTTAATCTAAACCTTAATATCTTGTTTTTAGAAACGGAATTCCATTTATCAGACCTTCCTTCATAGAAGCCCTTAAATCTGATTTGATAAGCGCCAGTGCAGAATGCAGTCAAACTAGTATTTGTGAAATTGGAAATTTTAACACATTAAATTACACTTTATATTTAATAAGAATTGGCACACTATCAATTCTAACTCCATTAACCCTTTAATTGCTTCCAACTCTTAACCCCAGGATTCTGATGCAAAAACTCAGTGAGAATGAAGAGAGGTTGGGCAGGTTTAGCAAGAAAGGGTAAAAAAAACATGTTCAAATTATTTCTCTCACTCTCTACATCTCATTCTCCAACAGCTTTAGCATTCCCATATCATAAAACACAAGCAGTAAAATCTATTAATTCCTCTCCAATGTTTTTTTCTTCAAATATAGTAAGGTCTTATGGTACTAAAATAGTTTATTATAAACATGACGAATTATTTTGCAAGTGAGAGGTGTTGACTGTCTCAATACTTAACACTCAGTTTGAGAAAAACAAAACAACAAAAATAAAACCCAATTGTTATTCCTTTAGTTAATCCAAACTTAATCATAAATTAATTAATTCTATAATTACTTGGATGACTGAAATACCTGAAGGAGTTTCAGTTAAAATACTTGGATACTTTCTGACTAATGGTTTCTTACTTAACATTTTTTCTTACCAACTTGCCTGAGAACCTTCCCCACCACTATCCATCTCTCTTCCCTTATACAAGTTATAAACTCACAGGAAACCAGCCGTAAACTTGTTCAAAATTGAAATAAAACTACAAGTGGAATAAATGAAAACATGCAATTTTTCAGCTGACAAAATTTCTATAATTTTTCTCTCCAGAAAATTAAGTTTTAAACACCAAGCTTAAGCCCTTCAATGATCATTTCCACTACAGGCACAAGGCCTGGAATTTTGAAAGATGGGGTTAGTCGATCACATTGAGCCCAGTACTTGATTGGTACTTAATTTATCAACCCTGAAAGGATAAAAGGCAAAGTTGACCTTCGCAGAATTTGAACTCAGAACATAAAGACAGACAAAATGCCACTAAGCATTCAATAATAAACTCATTCAAGAGCACTAAGATTAAGGTGCAATACTAAGGCTATCATCATCATCATCATCATCACCATCTTATGCCTGTTTTCCATGCTGGCATGGGTTGGACAGTAAGGTGTTCATATCTAAACAAGAACATTGATTGAAATTTTATCATTATACATATGCTGTAAGGCAGTGAAGCTGGCAGACTCAGAGCATTGGAAAAGAGACTTTGTGGTATTTGTTCCAACTCTTTACATTCTGAGTTCAAATCCCACCAAGGTCAGCTTTGCCTTTCATCCTTTCAGAGTTGATACCGGGGTCGATGGTATCAACTAAGCCCCTCTCTTCAAAATTGTTAGCCTCAAGCTTGAATCAGAAAGTCATTACCAGTAATGATAATCCACTTCTAAACACTGACTTAATATACTAATAAACAAATCAATCCAACAACAGTTCCTTTATGTGGTCACTCAACCTACTAAAAATAGCAGCCAAATCTCCATCAATTCACACCATGTCATCTTCAAAAGTAAAGCACAGACTGGATAAAGCAGTACTACATATTTCTTGTATGAATAAAACAAGGGGGGCAGTTGCTGCTGCCATGTCTTTGCTCAGAGATTTTACTATAACAGGTATGAGATGTTTAGGTGCAGTTCTTTTGGCACCCTTTATTTAGTGTCACTGACTGATTTGACAGCAGACATTTTAACATCTCTCTTGTGCTCTACACACTGTTTACATGTGAGCATCTAGTTTTGTTTGTATTCTTTTATTCTTTTACTTGTTTCAGTCATTTGACTGTGACCAAGCTGGAGCACTGCCTTGAAGGGTTTCAGTTGAAGAAATTGATCCAAGGACTTAGTACTTATTCTATTAGTCTCTTACCAAATCGTTAATTAAGTTACGGGGATGTAAACACACTAACATCGGTTGTCAAACGATGGGAAGAGGGGGTAAACACACACACACACACACACGACAGGCTTCTTTCAGTTTCTGTCCACCAAATCCACTCACAAGGCTTTGGCCGGCCTGAGGCTATAGTAGAAGATATTTGCCTAAGGTGCCATATAGTGGGACTGAACCCAGGACAATGTAGTCGAGAAGCAAGCTTTTTACCACACAACCATGCCTGTATTCTTCCTCTCTCTCTTCCTCAATCTGTTTGTATATCTATCTCCCTGCATGCATTTGTGTGTGTGTGTGCACGTGTGTGTTCGCGTGCGTGCTTGTGTTTCTCTCCAGCACCAAAATGTGCTGCCACCAAAACAGGTTAAATGTCCAGTCAGCCATGTCAAATCACCAGTGTCCAAACAGCCATTCCCAATCTTTTCATTCTATGTCATCAGCAAGAATCTCAGAAATCCAGGAGGGAATAACTGATGATACCAACCATAGTATTTGGCTGATTCTTATTTTATCAACCCTGGAAGAACAAAAGGCAAAGTGGGAATTTGAACACAGATTCTGTCCTAGACGGCTTCTAACATTAAGCATGAAGGACAAAAGCATTAGAGGCACATAAAGTTAATAGGCTTAATTCTTCACCTACTTTAAAACTGCCACCTAGCTGATGGGTAATTGATTAAAGTGACCCCAGTATATTACCGTTACTTATTTCACTTAATCTCCCACCTGCCAGAGGCAAAGTCGACACCTGTAGGATAGAAACTCAGAATGCATAATTGTTGGGCTGAATAATCATCGTTTAACGTCCGCTTTCCATGCTAGCATGGGTTGGACGATTTGACTGAGGACTGGTGAAACCGGATGGCAACACCAGGCTCCAATCTAATTTGGCAGAGTTTCTACAGCTGGATGCCCTTCCTAAAGCCAACCACTCAGAGAGTGTAGTGGGTTCTTTTACGTGTCACCCGCACGAGGGCCAGTCAGGCGGTACTGGCGGCACAAGTCCAGCAATTTCAGGGGAGTGGGGTAAGGTGATTACATCAATCCCAGAGTTCAACTGGTACTTATTTTATCGATGCCGAAAGGCTAAGTCAATCTCAGCAGAATTTGAACTCAGAACATAAAAATGGCTGAAAAGCTACTAAGCATTTTGCCTGGTGTGCTAATGGTCCTTCCAGCTCACTGCTTTTTATTGGACTGACTATTGCCAAGAATTTAATACAACACTTCTGTTTGGCATTCTATGCTCAAAAATTCAAACCCCATAGTTTTCAACTTTACTTTTTACCATTCAAGGGTTGATAACATACAGTATCAGTCAAATACTGCATGTAATCAGTCTAACTTTCTGTATTCTCCACCCCAAATTGGTAGCTTTGTGGCTATATAAGAAATAATTATTACCATTATTAATAGCAGTCAGTCAGTAGAATTTGTAGGATGGCAGACAAAATGCTTTAACCCTTTAACCGTGAAATTAAATTTCATGGTTGTTTCAGTAATGATGTTAAATATATACCAAAAAAATAGAACTGGTATTTTCTACAAGTCATGTTGCTTCAATAAACTATCTGAAGGAAAATTAGTTTCAAGCATGACATTCAACTAAGGGTAGATTGGTATATAAAAAACTGCTTTCTGCAGTTAACAGTTATGAAATTTTAAGTGGATATATCTGACTTTTGCAGTGAAAAGTTAAACCTAAGTTATGACCAACACTACACTGTGAGATAACCAATATAAAACTGTGATGTGACCAACAATAAGATATTTCATGGACTTTTTAAAGATGCAACATGACCAACATAGCTATGGCAGATTACTTAAATATTTAAATGTGAAATTAAACTTCATGGTTATTCCACTAACAATGTTAAATATATACAAAAGAAAAAAATGGAATTCGTATTTTCTGAAAGTAATGTTGCCTCATTAAACCTGACATATCTCAACAAGAAATAGTTTCAAGCATGACATTCCTCAACAAAAGATGGATTGGTAAATAAAACTGCTTTCCATAGTTAAGGCTAATGAAATTTTGAGGGCACAAATTTGATTTTCATGGTAGAAGGGGTTAACCGTTCTGATACCAACCTGCCTCAGACTACCTTTGATTCCATGATACAATTTTCCTGTTTTAAAGTTATCTAAATTTCATATTAATTTATGTTCCAAACACCAGCTTAACAATGACAATGTCACTTTATTAAATTCTACATTATTTTCAAAATTAATTGAAACATAGGCAAACAGATGGGTTGAGGTAAATTATTATCTATCTTTTATATTCTCAGTTCAAATCTTCCAGAGTTTGTCTTTCATCCATCAAAGATTGGTGAAAATACAAGTCAAGTTTTGAGATTCATTAAAATTGACTTCAGCCTTTCTACCAATACTTTTGGCCAAGTGCATATCTCAGAAATTGAGATATCCAAGGACCAGGTGATGTGTTAAACTAGGTAATGGGTTAAATCTACCACTCAACAACTCAGAACACAAAGCATCTGAACATATACTACAAATTATCATCTCTGACATGCTAACAATTCTGCAAATCCAACACTCTAAACTGGTACTTAATTTTATCAACCCACAAAAGGATAAATGGCAAAGCTGATCTCAGCAGGATTTGGACTGAGAAGTGAACAGAGCCAAAGTAAACAGCACAAAGCATTTGTACTATGCTCTAATGACATTGTTGATTTGCTGCCCATTGTTATTGTGTAGCCTCAGGTAAGAGCTGACCTAGTAGACATGCTCAAAAAGGATTCTAACTATAACCATTCCACTGTATTTTCAAACATAGTGTATCAAGGACTACATCATCTAGTGACTTCCTCTTATTAAAATGATAGGGTGCGATTTGAGTGAGACTGGACTGCTACTTTAGATAGACAGAATGATCATGTAGATTATCCTTCGTTGGCTTGTTATTCCTCTATTTGCCACAAGGACAACAAAAAGATAAACATTTCAATACAGTGCTGGTATTTTCTGCAAGTCATGTTGCCTCAATAAACTATCTCAAGGAAAACCAGAGAAAGGAAGCTAAGAGAATGTGACAAAGATGCGTGATATACATCTCTCTCTCTCTTTCTCTCTCTAGATACACACACAAACAGAGATTCAGGCATGGCTATATGATAAGAAGTTTGCTTCCCAACCACATAGTTCCGAGTTTAGTCCTACTATGTGGCACCTTGTGCAAGTGTCTTCTACTATAGGCTTGGGCCAACCAAAGCTTTGTGAGTGGATCTGATGCATGGAATCTGAAAGAAGCTCATCACACACACACCCATACGTGTGTGTGTGTTTGTCCCCCACCACAACTGAACAACCGGTGTTGGTTTGTTTACATCCACACTTTGGCAAAAGAGACTGAAGACTTAAAAAAAAGTACTGGGGTTGAAATTAGTTCAACAAAAGATTTGGGGTTGTGCCCCAGCATGGCCACAGTCTAATCACTGAAACAAGTAAAAAGATATATATATATAATAATAATAATAATAATAATAATAATAATAATAATAATAATAATAAGGCTCCCACTCGTTCAATAAAGTGAAGGGGACAACCACTCATATGTCAAAATACTTCAAATCCCTAAATATCCCTTGCTTTCTTTCTCCACATTCTCTACACCCCTTCATGCTGATGAATACTCAAGGATAAAGCCATTACCTGTATCAAGACAACTGCTTCAGTTACCTTTCATATAATTTATCAAGGGGCAAAAATTTTAATGATGATTTCTTACATGAAACACAAGGGTTATTGTGTGTGTGTGTGTTCTTTTATTTGTTTCAGTCACTTGACTGCAGCCATGCTGGAACACTGCCTTTAGTCAAGCAAATCAACCCCCAGAGCGTATTCTTTGTAAGCCTAGTACTTATTCTATCAGTCTTTTTTGCCGAACCACTAAGTTACAGAGACGTAAACACACCAGCATCGGTTGTCAAGTGATGTGGGGGGGGGGGCACAAACACAGACACACAGACATATATATATATATATATATATATATTATATATTCGACAGGCTTCTTTCAGTTTCTGTCTATGAAACCACTCGCATGGCTTTGGTCGGCCTGAGGCTATAGTAGTAGACACTTGCCCATGGTGCCACGCAGTGGGACTGAACTCGGAACCATGTAGTTGATAAGCAAGCTACTTGCCACACACCCACTCCGGTGCCTATGTGTATGTGTGTGTGTGTGTGTGTGTGTGTGTGCGCGCTAAATAAAGTGAAGAGATTGCGTTCAATCTATGTCAAAATGAGTATGTACACAATATGTGTATTAGTGTATGTTTGTAAGTATATATACACACACAGAACACAAACAACACACATACACACACACTGGTGTGTATTACCCACCTACGTGTATGCTTTATGTTGACTGTGTTGATATGCATATATGTGAGAGCTGATAAAAATGTTGCACGCTATGCGTCAGCATGCATGGGTTATGTGTGTGTGTACACAAGCAAAAGTAATATGTGTGTGTATGTGTGTGTATATATATATATACATATGAACTATAATAAAAGTAGAGTATGTTTCTTTACCTTCATGTAGAAGTTAAGATAATCTGCAGTGCCACCTTACATGTAAAAGTTTCCTAGCTGAACTGGCGAGAGAAAGTGGTCTACTGGAGTGGAAAGAGAGGGAGGGAGGGAGGGACGGACTACAGGAAAGTGGTGAGAGACAGATAAGGAGGGGAAGAGGAGAGGGAGAGAGAGACAGAGAGACAGAGAAACAAAGTTTCACAGCAGAGGTTAGAGAGGAAAAGTTAAAGATAAGAGCAGTGGAGAAGAGGGAGGGGTGAATTGAGAGAATGATCTCAAGGAGAGGGTGAAAGGGAGAGTAAATGTGATCAGAGAGAAGAAGTAAAAAGAAAAGAACAAATGGTGGATTGGGTGGAGAGAGAAAGACAGAGAGAGAGAGGGGAGGGAGAGAGGGGGGAGAGAACAGCTTGTGATAGAGAACTAATGACTGTCATATAAACTTTATACACACATATCTATCTATCTACCTACCTACCTACCTACCTACCTATCTACATACAGACACACAGAAGCACACATACTCAGAAAGTAATAGTGATCAAGTGTCATGGTGTCCATGAATTAATCATCACATAGGTATGTCCATTGGCAGGACCACCATCATCTCCTCTCCAACCCTGCCACCACCATCTCCACTCCCACCCCCATCTTCTAACCCCCCCCCCCCCCTCACCTCTACCATAAACAGATATTGACAAACCATGCCCGGCATGATCCGGTATAAATAGACCTGTCCTCTCTCTCCATACATAGTTATTAGAAACCATACTCTCTGCTTACCCCTTCCAAAACAGACACACAGCACCCTCTCTGAATAATATTAACATCTGACCTGTGGAATTTTCAGCCCATGTGGGAAGTTAGAAGCAACAGACATTGATCACAACTGGTTATTTCACAGCTCGTTGACAGAGATTACACACATGCACACACACACACATCGTGCCAAGTGAAGAAGTTCGCTTGGCAACCCTGTGGTTTCTAGTCCAGCCCTATTCAGTGGTACCTTGGGCAAGTATCTTTGACTATAGTCCCAGGCCAACCAATGCTTTGTGAGCGAAGCTGGAAGACGGAAACTCTGAGCAGGCCCAGTGTGTGTGTGTGTGTGTGTGTGTGCAATTACGCACATGTCATTGCATTTGTACCCCCATCTGCAATCACCACTGCTTAACAAGTGGTGTTTGTTTATGCCTGAAACTTAGTGGTTCAGCAAAAAAGACAGATAGAAGCACCAAACTTAATAAGTATTGGGGTTGATTTATTTGACTAAACCAGTGGTTCTCAACTGGGATCCAAATGACCCCCAAGGATCCATATAAAATTTTCGGGGATCAACACAACAAAATAGTAAATTGGGGATCCACTATAGCATTTTAAGGGTTCCTGAAAAAGCACCCACTACACTCTCGGAGTGGTAGGCATTAGGAAGGGCATCCAGTTGTAGAAACTTTGCCAGATCAGATTGGAACCTGGTGCAGCTGCTGGCTCTCCAGACCTGTCAAACCGTCCAACTCATGCCAGCATGGAAAATGGACATTTATCTATGATGATGATGATGATGATATGGCTTGCAGCTTAGCAAGATAGCAGTGACCAGGTAAGCTTACTCAGCATTGAGCAACAGTAAATAAAAATGCATGGGTTGTCTATAAATCTTTTCTTTGGTCTTTTCTGTGTGTCTATAAATATTTACTCATACCATGAGATGTTTGAAACTTCCATAAGAAGTTCCTTCTTCATAGTTCAGGTTTTGGTTACAGGTTCCACAACAAAATCTTTATTAGTTTTATAAAGGGATTCCAACAGAATGTTTTGTTTATGGGTCCTCATAACCATTAATCTCAGTGTGTGTGTGTGTGTGAGAGAGAGAGAGAGAAATGGCTAAAGAGAAGCCATGAAAATTAATAGATGTTACTGCCATGAATTTGACAAAGTAAATCCATTAAAAGATCCAATATTCACTGGTGATCCCAGGTAAGTTAACAGCATTAACTATATGTATCATATTCATTCTCCTCTTAGTCTCATCTGAGAGAGATCCTAAACAGTAGGAATAATACCCTTCTTTGTATATACCAACAACAACAACAATTAAATACAAAAAGAAGTATCACTCACACAATAACAGATGTTAATCATAAGTCAGACAAACCCAATGCAGATTGTATTAAAGGAAGTTCCTCACACTAAAAAAAGTTAGCCCTTTTAGCACCAACCTGCCTAAGACTACCCCAAGTTCTATAATACAAATTCCTTATTTTAAAGCGATCTAAATTAAAAACCTTCCATCAAAATTCCATATTTATGTGCTGACCACAATAATGTCAGTTATTTCAATAGATTTTTCATTGTTTTCAAAATTAATTGAAACAAAAGCAGTATATTTCAGCAGAACAGTAATCAAACTGAGTACATAAGCAATGTGAGGTTGATCAAACTAAAAACAAAGTACAATAATGGTTAATAGTTACACATACAATAGACTTCTGCAGACTTTCACCTACCAAATCCCACTTACAAAGTATTGGTCAGCCTAGGGCTATGTATGATAGGTTTTGAGCAGTGGGATCAAGCCCAGAACCACATGGTTGCAAAGCAAACTTCCTGATCACTGAGTCATGCTTGTGTCCAACAGGTGTAATATAGACAATGAATGACAAAACATTTGGGAAGTCAACTGTGTGCAGCTGATACATAAATATTTAATAGATACATTTGATATATAATAGGTATACACATATTGTGCAACTTATATACACATCTAATTTGATTGGCTAACTTTGTGCAATAGATGTACACAACATGTTCTAACTAGGAAAACTGAACAACTAAAGTACAGCTGTTGTATTTGAACTTCAATCCTTACAACTGAGATTTCAACAATTAGCCTTATATCAGGATATGGTATTCACTGAGGTATGACTGACACTATAAAATTACCTTTCCCTAGAAGTAATTTACTGTCAGTAACAGGAAGGCGATTGTAAGTCGACCAATGAAGTCTTTTCAGACATATTGAATTCAGTTCTTGCTTAAGTTGACTTAGTTTTCCATCTGTCTATAACTGAGAAAAAAAAAAAAAAAAGCCCCAATGAGATTGATATAATCAACTTATAAACTTTAACAAAATTTATATTCTTGTATCAATGTTAGAAATATTTTGTTGTATATATTCTGGCTCATTATATTATGGTGGAGGCGCAATGGCCCAGTGGTTAGGGCAGCTGACTCGTGGTCGTAGGATCGCGCTTTCGATTCCCAGACCGGGCGTTGTTAGTGTTTATTGAGCGAAAACACCTAAAGTTCCACAAGGCCCCGGCAGAGGGTAGTGGCGAACCCTGCTGTACTCTTTCACCACAACTTTCTCTCACTCTTTCTTCTTGTTTCTGTTGTGCTTGTATTTCAAAGGGTCAACCTTGTCACACTGTGTCACGCTGAATATTCCCGAGAACTACGTTAAGGGTACACGTGTCTGTGGAGCGCTCAACCACTTGCACGTTAATTTCACGAGCAGGCTGTTCCGTTGATCGGATCAACTGGAACCCTCGACGTCGTAAGCGACGGAGTGTCAACAAAACAACAATAACCTTCGTTGCGTGCCTCTTTTTTTTTTCCCCCCATGTTAATGCGTGTGTGAAAAGAGGTAGAATGGATTCTCACATTAGTGAGGATAATGCAGTTGACCGCCGGTCTGAACTTCTGAAAGTTAGTATCTACAAGGAAGACTTGGCAGAGGTGAATATTACAACGACCCTGAATTTCTAATGTTATAATCGCTTCAACCACCATCATCACAAAAATAAGAACGATGAAAGCAACGACAGAATAAGGACGATGACAACAGGAGCAAGAACGACAAGTCTAACTTAACCAATCATTCAACAAACGGCAAGTTATCTCCCTTACATCTTAAATCAGAATTTCCTTCGCTTCATTTCTCTCTCTCTCTCTCTCTCTCTCTCTCTCTCTCTCTCTCTAAGACGCTATAATTGCTGTCACTGGGTCTGAATCCACGACCTTATGAGTGAAACATCAATAGTCTAAACATTTTGAAAAACCTTGGAATATTGTATTTAAAATATAATGTATATGGGAAGAGATCTGAGTAAAATGTTATCCGTATCCAGCAATTTACTGATTACAGTCACATTACATCATCTTACCCATATATATGCATCTAATACCTTACGCTGCTTACAGTCACACTTCTTCATGATACCAAACATTTTTTTTTTCTCTTTCTTTCACTTTATATTTTCACCGCTTATTAAGTATACACATCTCCTCCTTGTCAGCTATCTGTTTCTTTGAAAGAAGCGTCGCATCACCGAACACAAGGACATTCTATTTGTTTGTAGCCACATAACGTAAAACAACAAAATCTATAAATACATCCCGGGTCTTCTTTTCATTGACGTTAGACATCGCAGCGTTGCAGGTGAAGCGTGTCGGCTGTTTCGACCGAGCAAAAGTCTGTTTAAATCAACTACAGTGTTGTTATTCACCTTTCAAGATTGATAAAATGAAGTACTAGTCAAGTACAGGGGTCGATGGGACCGATTTACACCTTTCCCTCGAAATTACTGGCGTTGTGTCTAAATCAGAGAACGGCGAGCTGGCAGGATCGTTAAAGCGTCTGACAAAATACCTTTGTATACTTTTACCGACTCTTTACGCTCCGAGTTCAATTCCCGCTGGGGTCAACTTTGCCCTTCATCCCTCCGGGGGTCGATAAAACGAAGTACCAGAGTTCATTGTATCGACTTACATTTTTTTCTCAAAACTGTTAGCCTTGTGTTTGTTGTTTGCTGGACGTTGCTATCACGCTAGCCTTGTTCTTAAATCAGAGTGCATTGATGTTTTTCTTTTTTTTTTTTTCTCAATCATTTACTTTGGTACTCGAGGCTTGGTCTCCGTGCTATCCGTCCTCTACAAAAGCTATGTTCGCATCACATCACAACACTCATACAGAACTACTTCACCTCAGCTGGCCATGCTCTCTTTAACATCATACCAAGACACATAAGAAAAAGATCCCCTAATATTTAAACGGCTCCTGGACGATTATCTCTAACGAATTCCAGATAAACCACCTACCTCCGGATATATCTCTGCAAATAATAGCTCTCTACTCGAATGGGCTATGGATACCCAAAGAATGACTCATATGTCTTTTAAATATCTTTACCGGGTGGTGCTATTAAGTTAGATATGGTTTGGGCCAATGCTGGCCAAAACTTATCTAAGTAAATATGGGAGAGGTGAGAGCAGGAAGTATTAGATTAAAAACAGCCTTTCGCCCATAGATGCTATTCATGTTTGAATTTTATATAGTAACTTCTCCCTCTCTCACACACACGATACACTACTCACGTAAAGGGATCTCTGTCGATTTCGACGATGACTATTCAGTTTAACCAACCGAAACCACCCGATCACTGCATTAACGTGTGCGTGGAAGAACATTCCACAGATACGTGTAACCTTAAAGTAATTGTCATGCTGAATCAGCGTGATACAGTGCGTGAAGGTTTGACATTCAAAATACGGGTACAGCCTATCTAACGGATTTTGGGTCAACTGAAAGCCATGGTAAAAGGTACTTGGCCAAGATGCCACGCAGTGGGATCGAACCTGGGACTTCGTGAACGCAAAGCGAATTTCTTGACAATTCGATCATGCTGTTATCGAATATACTTACGGAAGTGAAAAGCAAGCACGAACTCACGTATTTTGGTGTGTTTGTGTGTGAGAGAGAGAGAGAGTGAGAGAGAGAGAGGGAAGGGAGAGAGAGAGGGAAGGGAGAGAGAGGGGGAAGAGAGAGAGGGGGAGGAAGATAGATAGAGAGAGAGGGGAAGGAAGAGAGAAAGAGAAAGAGAATGTCCCAGCACGATCACATACAACTAACTAGAATAGCAGAAAGGAGGGAAAAGGAAAGAGATAAGATAGATAGATAGACAGACAGACAGACATACAGATAGACGCATGCAGGCAGAGTAGTGAGACCTGCATATCAATATAACGAGGGCACAAACGCAAGTGTAGTCAGTGACCTTTATCTCACCAACCGTCTCTTTTCCACCCGTTCAGTATGAAACTTACGAAATGAAAGTAAATGAAATTATTAACTCGTACCACCATATAAGGAAATGCCACTGGCAAATATCAGACCCGCCCATACACCGAACGGCCATACATCACAAAATTACAAAGGAGAGGCGATCGGATTATGATTACGTGACGTTCATGCATTCACTAATGGGTTGTAGTGACCCAAGTTTGGTAGGAAAGTAAATTATGAAAAACTTAACAGCTTTTATTAAAATGCTTCGCGAATATTTTTGTTCTGAGTTCAAATACTGTTAGACCGTCAACTTTTTTTTTATTTTTTAATCTTTCCAGGGTCAGTATAGAAGACTACATCTTCACATCGTCCTCTCAGAATAATGGCCTTTTGCCTGTCTAAAAGACCACTATTACGGGTCAAAAGACAAGCCAAACTATTTTTGGTACTACTTTAATACAGAGGTCCCGACGCATCTACCTAACCCTAACGAGTGTGCACTGTAAAAACCTAACGTTACGTAGATGCATCGGGACCTCTGTATTTAAGTAGTGCCCTATTTTTTTTTACCTGTGAACCCTTTTGATTCCTATTCTATTCTACTGGACCTCCTCAGCTATTCGATGTTAAAAAAAAAGTCCTAGTATATTTTCATAATTAGATATTACTAGGAATTGTGTAAGAAATTAAAATATTTTGTTGTGTCTGGGGTGAGTCATTTTCTTTTAGCGCCTTATTATTTAACACACTCATCGGTTCGATTTCCACTCATTCATTATTATTTTCTCTAAAATTTTCATTGCGTCTTGCAACCTTTTCAGTAGTCGTTGACTGTCCGTTGTTGCAGCTCTGATAACGGACAGGATCAACGACTATTGAAAAGTTTGCAAGACGCAACGAAAATTTTAGGGAAAAAAAAAAAATGGAAATCGAACCGAAGAGTGTGTTGAAATAATAAGGCACTAAAAAAGAATGACTCTTCCCAAACACAATAAAATATGCTTCTCCACACGAATTCACATAAAGAATCTTGCAAACCAAATACAAAAATGGAATAAAATATTGTGAGTATTGTAAAAATATAACCAATTTAACAACAAAATCTTATATGGGCCCCGAAAGGTCATAGAGACCTCGGTTCTAAGCAGTCACTTGACCCGCTACTACAAATAAAATTGCAGTTGACTCTTCCTCAAATCACACCATAACGTTTTTTTTTTTGTTTTTTTTTTAAAGAAAAACAATGTCGCAATGTGGCATGCTGATGGTCTCCTTGATGAAGCGTAACTTCGGGCTAAAAATGAACAGCCAAAAGATATTTAGTCAGGCGTGGTTTACTGTTTCTTCCACATTCGCTGCCTAACATTAAATTTCATAACTCCAAATACTGTGGTTGAATGGTGTTGTCGAGAGTAAAAAAATAAAATAAAATAATAAAAAATTGACCCGGTTTTAATTCCCGACTGGAGTCCTATCATTTTCATTAGTAAAGGCTCTTAGAAGATATACATAACTCACAAAATTCTCCAGTTTCTCGTTTCATGTCAAGTTAATAAGGAATTTTATCAATTCCAGGGTAAGAGAAAATCAAGCCCCTATAGGCACAAATCAAAACCAAAGAGTTAACAATTTAGTGTAAAGCACGAAAATTTACTCTTTATAATTCTAAGTTCGCACACACTCCTAAATATATACACACATAAAGTTTATTTACATCTCAGCACAAATTATATAACAGCGCTCGTTTGTGGTTGAAATTAACACACTACACTGTCTTTCATCTCAGCTATCACCAAAGAATAATTCGCAACCATTTTGTTTGTATTTCTTTCGCCCCCATTCCACTGTGGAATGAAATTAAGAGACTAATTTAGTAGAGCAGCTCTCGTGACCTTTTTCAACACCTCCTACGAGGAAAGAAGACAGTCATCTGCAGGCTGGAAACCTGGTTCGAATACTAGCAACAGAGTGGAGTCTGCCAAAGACATCCATGGGTCAGGCGGTGAGGTTAAACCTGGTGGAAGATTGAGTCTAACATCCCTTCGACGGGTTTCCATACAGTTTCCGCCTTGTAAAATTCACATTGTGAGGCCTTTGGTCGATCCCAGGTCCAAGATACTGCATAATGATGTCGAACCCCAAACCTACAAAGTTACGAAATAAAATTGTAAACCAGACAACCACGACTCTGACCATAATTGCTCTAACTGGAAGATCTACAAAATGAAAATTTGGCTGATCTTGTAGAATTTAGCAGAGTATAATTGTATGGTAGGAGGAGGAGGAATGGAGTTGAATGGACTTCGTATTTGGGTGTGGCAATAACAACAATAACAAAACAAAGAGATCCTAATTGAAGAATTTCGAAGACCAAAACAAAATGTCAGAAAATTAACGCAGGATGGCAATAGGCGTAGGAGAAAACTTCGGTAATCATGCTTTCTGTATATCAAGAACTAGCATGCGTCATTTGAAAATGTTCCAGTCATGTCGATATTCAAATTAATTACTCTACTCTCCCTCCCAATATCAAAATGAGAGCCAACGAGGGTGCTTTAGGCGGTCATACTTTTGTTGATTTATGCCGGACACGAGGACAAATGCATTACTTGTCCAATTACTTGTAGGATTTGTGAGGCATTGCCCAATCATTGCTCTTCCACGTAGCTGCTGGAATTCACATTCTCATCCACCACTGAAAAGCAAGCGGCACTAAGAAGAGTTCGGGATCCTTAACCGTAGATCCTTGCTAGAGGACAGATGTACTACATAACTAAATACTTGTAGCATTTGTGAGGCACTGTTCAATCATTGCTCTTCACAAAGTAATACAGTAGCTGTTGGAGTTTACATTCTCATCCACCATTAAAAAGCAAGTAGCACTATGTACATTTGTTCTAGATTCTTAACCATAGTGCCTTACAAGAAGAAGCCGAGAGACACCAATATCGGTTAATTAATTCGACTCCAGTATGTGACTAGTACTCCGTTTTATCTACTCTGGAAGAATGAAAGGTTAAAGTTAACCTCAGTGGGATTTCAATTACAAACGTAGAGTCGAGAATGAACGCCATAAAATATTCTGAACGACGGTCTTGTAATTCTGACCCCACCACACATACACAATGTTACCTGCTGAAATTCAGCAGCCAAATTTCTCATAAATCACATTCCACATTGAACAATGCAGCTTTCGATACAATGACTGAAAAACAAAAGGTGGGTTAATCAAACTCTACTGGACCAAGGCTCGACCGCGAATTTTTTTCCTCACGAGAGTTCCAGACCTCAGGAATGAACTCGTTTGCATACAGCCAATCAGAGCTCACCTTGACCTTGTTGTCAAGTTAACAGATTTACATTTGTAACGATCTCTTCAAAACCAATTGGATACTCGGCAAAATTTTGATACACGCGGTTGCACATCAAAATGAAGTGCTGCGGATGGAAGTGACCCAATAGTCAATGGGCTAAACAAAGCTTTTCTTACTTTAAAACAAAGTTATGTTCAAGACAAAGAATTCCTTGGGGGACGAGTGAAAAAATTCACCAAGCAAATTCTGGAACAGATACTGCGTTAGCTTCCGCGCTTCACTGCTTTGGTCGGTACACTGGTGTGTCACATTCTCATGGCAAGAAAAAATGATAAACAATGTTTTAGTCGTTTCCTCAAGCTACAGAGCTATACGTGCTGCTTCACCTCTCCACATTAAAATGTTAATCTTCCGCCAATCTAATATAATTTGTGAAAGGATTAATTGAAGTGTATAGTATCTTACTTCCCATTTGATAGTAGCAAAACAAGAACAGGTCCTACACCCAGGGCCGTCGCTAAGCCCCTGCAACCCCTGCGGTCGCCGGGGACCTCCGAAGTTGAGGGTCACCATGTTAAGATCAAAGTACGTAGATGAGTCATCTATTTACTTTTGTTAAGATGTTAAACAAGAATTAACCTATGTTAACTGAAAATTTCAAGAAATAAAATGGTAATACATGGTACCTGCAAAAGTTCTTGCAAAAATATTACATTGTACTACGAACGTGTACCAGACTTTGTGGATTGTTTACGATATCCATTGAACACGAACTTAGCTCTCAGCTTGGTTATTCTGAACTGATCGAAGATTTCGCGAAGCGTAAAGTGCAGCGTGTTTGTTTTTGAAAGTTGTCTGGATCATAAAAGTGCTCTTTTATTCATATCTGGAAGTTTTACTGAAATTTGTAAGAGACCTAAATAAATTTAACTTGTACTTTTAAAGATGTTCTTTAGGAAAATGTGAAATATTGAACTTCAGATAGAATAATGTAAAATATAGCTATGAATAAAAGGTGTATAGATTATGAATTTTGATTGAAGGAATGGGGGTCTCGAAACAAAAAGTTGCAGGGGTCCTAGTCACGCGACGGAGCTGTCAGTCAAAAATGAATCGTCTAATCAGCGATGAGAAAGACACATTCAGCTGTCAACAGAAATTTTAAAAATCCCTCCAATTATTCATGTAAATAGCCTAATTCGATCGCATTGCGTGGACGTTGTCGGCTAACGCTTTACAACAGTGGGTCGATCAGTACTTTGAAAGTGAAATTGGTAGACAGAAGTTGAAGAAGCCTATCGCATGCTGTGTGTGTATGTGAGAGAGAGAGAGAGAGAGAGAGAGAGAGAGAGAGAGAGAGAGAGAGAGAGAGAGAGAGAGAGAGAGAGAGATAGAGAGATAGAGAGAGGGAGGGAGGGGAGGGGGAGAGGGGAGGGGGAGAGGGGAGAGGGAGAGAGAGAGGGAGAGAGAGAGGGAGAGAGAGAGGGGGAGAGGGAGAGGGGGAGAGGGAGAGAGAGAGAGAGGGGGAGAGGGAGAGAGAGAGGGAGAGAGGGAGAGGGGGAGAGAGAGAGGGGGAGAGGGAGGGAGAGAGAGGGAGAGAGAAAGATAGATAGATAGAGAGATCGTATTCTAGTTTTCTCTCGTGTGCTCAATGACTAAATAACAATCTCACTGTCAACTGAGGCGTCTCCTATGTTTGCAGTCAGCTGCGAAAGCATCTCTGGGCTTCTTGACATGTTGTCCGGTCTGCGTAAACTAAGGGATCGTTCGGATGGGGCCATTCGTTTCCAGTTCACTGTGTGGCTATATCCGGGGTATTCGTTGTTCAATAGACTTAGCGGGTTATTACCTTGCTTGGAAACAACTGAGGGTTGCCAACAAGAAGGTTACCCGACCACAGAAAATCTGCTATATTGAATTTCGTCTGCCTCATTACATGCAGGGAAAATGAATATTAAAACTACGACGATGAATTGTAATATCCACTTGATAAATTTTTAAAATATTCCATCCTAACCTCTGGGTTAGTACACTTGAAATAGAAAACCAGATCCTCTGAGAATGTTACTCAAGAGATACTAACATTCCCTTTAGAGGGGCGATATAGCTCTTCACATCTGCTAAACTCCGTGAAACAAGCTTTAAAGTGTGAAGATCTTAAAACAGCCTGTGAAAGTAAGAGACATTTGTAGACATTTTACAAATCTTCTGAGTGTAACCTATACAGAAAATCTTTTCAAAGAACAAGGAAAGAGTCAGCCACCAGATAAATCCTATCTTTTGGTCCTCCTAATCTACCAATATAAGATCAGTATAGCTAATTTCTATATATCACTCTCTTTACTATTATGTACGGTGGTAAGATTGTTATTTTGATTCCTGAACCGGGCGATGTGTTGTGTTCTTGAGCAAAACACATCATTTCTCGTTGCTTCAGTCCACTCAGCTGGTAAAAACGAGTATTCCTATGACGAGTATTCCCACCACAGAATCCGGAAAACCGGCCTTATGAGCTGTATGATTCGGGAAGGAGGTGTATGTGTGATAAGGAGCAAAGGCGTAAGCGAGACCCTTTATCAAAGGCGTAAGAGAGACCCTTTAACAAACAGTAAGAGAGACCCTTTTGGTACTACAAAAGTTGGTGGTGGTGTAGAGTAGAGTTGAGTTGAGTTAATAGCGTTGGTACTATATAAAGAGATAGTGATAGCGTAGTGGTTGTATTTCTTACAACTCTACTGACCATTCAAATGATTACTGAATACCTAAGTTTTCCCCCATTTTGAAAACCGTCATCTATTAAATGCCCATTTGTATATCCCTCTTTCCCGCCCTCTTTGCCCAAGACTTCATAGGCGTTCCTGACTAGGTATTCATGTGACAATATGACACTGATTTAATAATCACAATTTAATAGTCACATGTGGATGTGTGAGCATACTCGCGATCTTGATCATACACACATTCATACATGCATAAAGGGAAATACTTATATACAAAAACATAGGGAACAGACTCTCTCAAACTCTCTCTCTCTCTCTCACACACACACACACATGTATGTATACATAATACATATCTTCATCTGTATCAAATTAGACCGAATTGAAAATACATATCGACATATACACTCGACCCCCAACCCCACCACACAAGCATATCTATAAAATGTAAAAAACAAAACACACCCAGAAATATAAACGAGTAAGCTACAAAACACACAGCATTTTATATCCCACCCTGGTACACCAAAGTAACAAATATCTCTAGAATGTCAACTACTCAAGATCACAAAGATCTATCTAGCAGACTTTTCATATATTGTATATGGTGCTGAACTGCAAAATACCAAAACCCCCAAAATGTAAATTAGAAAGCCAAAACAGCTTTCAAAGAGAAATTAGCGAGGAGTTAATTAATTACTTATATTCTAATCATTTGATTCATTATCATTTTCATTATAAAGTAAAATAAAAAACAAAACCAAAGATACTAAAAAAAAAAAATCCCGCATTTCTTTTGGATGTTGTTGTTACTTTTTTAACTATTAGTAATTATTCGTGTTTTACTGATGATGATGTAATTGAAGTTTTTGAAATAACAGAAAGAATAGCAGACAAACATTCCACTGCAGTTCATACCATGCTTTATATGACACCAACTGGATGCAATGTTAGAATTCATTCCACCTTTAAAGCTTTGGTTTGTTTCATATTTTCTGCTTTACTGGAATTATTATTTTTTTTTTTATTGTTTGTTTATTTTTACTGATGTCAGCTGACATAACCGAGGGAGGCGTAGGTGTTATATGGGGAATATAGGAATGGTTAATCCTGCATTCCTATAGTTTAGGATACAGAGGTGATGAGAGTGAGTTGATAGTATAAAGACAGTGGTGAGATGGCAATGTAAGGGTGGTGATATATAAAGGTTAATCATGTAGAAGTGGTGTTGAGATTGTATCATCTATACAGCATGGCTGTGGTAAGAAGCTTGTTTCTCAACCTTATAATTCCAGGTTCAGTCCCACTACATGGCACCTTGGGCAAGTGTCTTCTACTATAGCCCTGGGTCAATCAAAGTCTTGTGAGTGGATCTGGTAGGCGGAAACCGAAAGAAGCCCGTTGTATATATGCATATATATATATATATATATATATATATATATATATATATATATATATGTGTGTGTGTGTGTGTCTTTGTGTCAGTATTTGTCCCTCCCACCCCCACTTGACAACCAGTGTTGATGCGTTTACATCTCAGCAACCTAGCAGTTCAGCAAAAGAGACCAACAGAATAAGTATAAAGCTTAAAAAAAGCCCTGGGGTCAATTTGACTAAAAATCTTCAAGGCAGTCAAATGACAAACAAGAAAAGAATATGTGTATGTGTAGATAGATAGATAGATAGATAGATAGATAAAGATTTGGTGCTGCTGCAACGGTACTACAGCAAAAAGTGATGATTCTATAGTTTAATGGTGGTGGTGTTGTGGTGGTAGTAAACAGTAGATGGTATGAAAGGGGTAGTAAAGCATGGATGGTAGTGTTGATGAAGTAGCATAATGATGGTGCATAATGGTAGCATAGCAATAGTGCTTTTGCCTACAACAGAAACTTAATACCACCATAAAACACCAGATATGTTCAGACATCTCCAACTTTGTTGCTTCTTTTCTGATCAGAGATTTTCTAAATTTGGGGAGGGCAACTATTTACAAGTCAACTTTCATTACTGAAATTAAGAATCTTACTGGTTAGACAATATCTCTTCTTTATTGGCAGACTTAATCTGTCATCAATTTAAGCTTTTTATTGCAAAAATCAGGTATATCCATCCAAAATTTCATTACTCCTTTACTGCAGGAATCAGATACATCAACTCAAAATTCCACAACCCTTAACTACAGAAAACAGTTTCATATACCAATCTAGCTTTTGTTGAGGAATGTCATGTTTGAAATTATTTTTTTGTTGAGATATGTCAAATTTATTGAGGCAACGTGACTTGCAGAAAATACCAATTCTATTTTTTGTGGCAGGTATTTACATCATTACTGAAATAACCATGAAATTTAATTTCACAGTTAAAGGGGTTAATAGTGCCACTTGCATTTGTGTACCCTTGGTGACATCCACTCTGTTGCAAACATTTAAATTAGTTCTCCAATGTGAGGTTGCTCAATAAATTCCTCTGTTACCACAATCAGTTTTGAAGTGCAATCCTTCTCCTTCTGACAAAGCCACAAGGAAACAAGAAAAAAGAAAGGACTGTTGATGGGTCATTTTGCTTCCCTTTTGTAAACCCCACTGTGGTAGGGTTTACAAAAGGAAAGCATGCAACACTATTCATGCCAGAGGATAACATGTCCCACAATAAAGGGAATGGGCATGACTGATTACAACACTGATTTACATAAACTGATAAAGTATGTCAAGAAATTAGCTTCACTTAACACTTTGTCCTGTGTATCACAGTTAATACACAAGACATATTTCCTTAGCATCCAAGGAGCATATATTATACACATTCCCCATTTCTTTCAGTCACTAGAGTAACTTGAGACTAACAAAAGGAAAGTTTTATATTATGAGAACATATGAAACAATGGCTAAAAGTCTGAAAACAGACAGACATTTAGGTCAAACTTATGAAAATGCTTTGGACAGGCGAAGGGTTAAATAGAACTGCAACAATGACTTATGGGTCATGGTCATTGTCATTTAATCATGGGTTAGATGGTTTGAGAAGATCTGACTGGCCTAAAGACTGCATCGTGCTTGAGTCTACTTTGGCATGGCTTCTCCAGCTGAATGCCCTTCCTAATGCCAACCACTTTACAGTGTGTACTGGATGCATTTTGTGCACCACCAGCACAAGTGAGGTTCACATGCAACTTGCAAGATGATGAACACAATTTTTTAAGGGAGGGGGGGGGGGGGTACAGGTAACAGAGTCAATTCCTAGCAAGTTAGAGGCACATAATTTATTAAATCAGAATAGCAAAACATCAACATTTTGAATTTAAAACATAGAAATAATATGGTTAAAAGCTTCAAAATACATTTGGTCTTGTACTCGATTATTTCTATTAATGCATCACCCTACGATTTCACAAAAACCAAAATTGAAACTATTTTGATATCATCAAATTGAGAGTTTTGTTATATTTACTATTTTGTATCCATCTTTCAGGAACCTGTTTTACATAATAGTTAGGCAAACTGGGGCAAGCAAATGTAGGAAACAATGACAGTATTAAGTACCTGCCAAACATTTTTTAGTTGGAGGGGAAGTGATCACAGCATTTGTTGGCTTTCCTTCACTGGTGAGTGATGTAGATGATGTTAAGTTTGACTACGTAGATTAGCAATAAAAGCTATACTTTAAATCTTGCACCACAAAGGCTTACAGTAGTGCATCAAAAGTATGCATAGCAAAAATGTGACAGTCTTTGCTGCTTAGCCTGTTAGCCCTCCATCAGGCACATCTATGATCAAGAATATTCCCAATGTAATTATACTGTCTTTGTTTATTTATTTATTTTTTTCAGGTATAATATATCCAGGGCAACATTTATCCATAGTCAATGTCTCATTCTCTCTTGAGATAGTGTGATGTGGAGATCCGACTGCTATTTCTAGCAGTTCGAAAGACTTCATACAGGATTACTTGGTGGCTCATGCAAGGGTGTGGTAGCTAGTCGATGTGAGATGTTGGAAAAAAAACTGTCAGGCTACTGAAGCAATGTGAAATAAAACAAGGGAAGATGACATGATAGAACATGGCCTGCTCAATACAATCTAAAACAGGATACAGCAATTACAAGAGATAATTAGTGGGAAATATAAGCAATTAGCTCTGACAGGGAACAGTTGTTTACATACTGGTTCATTTACTCACTCTGTTAGTGTCTGTTACCTCACTTGGGTAATGTACCTAGTAATTTACAGGGGTTAACTGAACCAACTGACCCGATCGTCTTACAAATAGTGGCCTTGTGCTAAACAAAAGAAGTTGCTGCTTTTATATCAGATGTGGGTGGGAAGAGTATGTAAAGTTTGATAACTTACATGGTTCAGTGATAATTAGTTGAGAACTGGCTTGGCCAACAGTCACGCTGAGTGAACTGCTAGGGTTTTAGGCAATAAGAGCTATAAATTATCATTAATTCCAGATCAACTCTAATTGAGCAAAGACATTTCAGCTGTGATAATCCAATTTAATTAATTTATTCATTTTCAGGCAAAATGCATCTTAGACTAAATAAAATTATCCAGGATTGTCTTGACTGGAACATCATTTTATGACAAGTTTGCTTGATCAGGGTTGACCTGAAACTAAACAATAATTAACAATTATACCTCTCACAGGCTAAACCCCAGCAGCCCTGTCATTTTGCCTCTGTTTTTGTTGACCTAGTTAGTCAGTGCCTTGAACTGGGTCATATGGCCTCCATCAAGTTTCAATTCTTCCTTGTATCTGCTGATTAGCTACTCTCCTACTCTTCTCAACAACTTTCACTCATTGAGTGATTCTCACATTCACAGATTACATACTGAACACTTAACCCTTCAGCATTTAAACTGGCCATATCCAGCCAAAATATTCTACATGTTCTATGTTTAAAATGACCAGATCTGGCTTCACACACCCACCCTACAATGTCATTCTAAAAATAAACCACCACATCATCAAAATCTTGAAGCTCTAAGAAAATGCATGATCAATTCAACACAATGTGAATAAACAAGTATTACTTTTAACTGAATAACCTGAATGCTAAAGGGTTCATTCAGAACCCATTGTTTTGTATGTAAGCCACTCAAACTCACTTTAGTTATTCAACAGTTGAACTGAAACCAAACCATTGTCCTCTTATTATTGACAGCATCTTCAGTATATAAAAGCTCCACAACCTTGAGAATGTCTCTCTTCTCATCCTATCATCATTATCAACATTTAATGTCCATGTTCCATACTGTCATGTGCTGGACAGTTTGAAAGGATCTGTTGGTCCCAAGGACAACATTGAGCTCCAGTATCTCTTTTGGCATGGTTTCTATGGCTGGATGCCCTTCCTAACATCAACCATTTTACAGAGTGTACTGAATGCTCTTTTCATGCCGCCAGCACTAGTGAGGTCACCATGCAGCTTGCAAAGTCCAAGGAGCAGGGTGAGCAACTTTATGCATGATGGTGAGGGAAAGGGAGATAAAAGTATAAGAAAAGGTGGTAGGATAACTATACATAGCAATAATTAAAAATTAAACCCAGGAGAATATATAAGTTCAGCACTCTCACTCATGCCACTGAAGATTAGAATAACTTTGGATATATTGTTCCACTGTAGTCCAACAATATTTTTCTTCACCAGGTCTTACAGGATTAAAAAAAACTATCTACTGCCACAGCGAATTCATTGCCAGTACCGCTGGACTGGCCCCTGTGCAGGTGGCACTTAAAAAACACAATTTCGAGCGTGGCCGCTGCCAGTCCATCCTGACTGGCCTTCGTGCCGGTGGCACGTAAAAGCACCCACTACACTCTCAGAGTGGTTGGTGTTAGGAAGGGCATCCAGCTGTAGAAACTCTACCAAATCAGATTGGAGCCTGGTGTAGCCATCTGGTTCACCAGTCCTCAGTCAAATCGTCCAACCCATGCTAGCATGGAAAGCGGACATTAAATGATGATGATGATGATGATGATGAATACAAAGACATTTCAAGTCAGAAGAGTCAACCTTCAAAAGCAATCAATTTCAGAAAATTCATCCTTATTTGTTTAACAAATTAACATACTCAAGAGAGCAATAGGCAAAAATGCCTTATGCAATTCAGTTATAAGTACCTATAATAACCTTGAAGAGGTTGATTTTGATTTCTGTCCCTCAAGTGAATGATTTAATTAATTATACATGCTCTCATAGCCAACAATGGCCACAGTCCAATGATTGAAACCAATAATAAATAAACTAAAAGAATATTTGACAATATTGGCAACCAGCACATAATGCTGCCCAACAAACCAAGACTACAAAACCATTTTAATTCACTCACACAGCTAATATACTAGAGGCCTGAACACTAACAGTTTCCACTTTCTCGCACTGTCAACTTAATTGGTTTCTTTGTGAATTTGTATAAAAGGAACCAATATATTTTGGCAACAGCACTAGTAATATTTGTAGATTATATTTAGTTACTGAGTATTTTCTTTTAATTCATGACTATTTATACATGTGTGTGTGTGTATATATGTCTGTCTGGTTACATTTAGCTTGGTCACTTTCACCCTCTGAGCTCAAATGCTGTTGGAATTGACTTCGCCATTTTCATTGCACAAGAACAGTTGAAATAAGCACCAGTTATTGACTAGGGCTTATACAACCAATGATTTCTTTTTATCTAGCCTCAGAACAGGCTCAAGAGAGTGGTAGGCAAAATGTTTTATGGTATCCAGTAAAGTGGTTGATGTATACTCTTCAAGGAGGGTCAAGGAAGACATTTCAGTGATCTTTCTTTTGTCCCAGAAAGGCTGAGCAAGGGGTTTAGCAACCTCTTCTTACTGGGTATTGACTATCCCTTCTCCCTTCAAAATTGCTGGCCTTGTGTTTAAATAAGAAAGCATTATTACAAATGAAAAGTACAGATTTAAGATTTACAGACAAATAGACTGCAAAACTGAAAGTGGTACCAAAGCAATGTCACATGATAGCACAGAAAGACATTTATCGTTACTTTTCAATAATTAAATACCACCAACACTACCACCATGTCACAATCTCCAGAGAGTATACAAGAGCTATTCAACACTTAAAAAAAAAACTACCCATAAATAATTAATTAATTGTAAAACAACTGTTACCAAACTAGTTTATATTGTAAAATAAGGGTGGGGGGAGAAAGAAAGATTACATGATGGCAACTTCTATCGTCATCATCACCTAAAAAATAAATGATTGTTTGGCAATCTGTCTAATTCTTAATCTAACGACTAACTGACCATAATGACTTCCTGTTTTAATTACAAGAGACATTGACAAACTTAGAATAAAAGAAAAAAATATATTCCAGATTATTCTCCGTTTATTTCTATAACTTGAATAATACAAATGGCGAACACTTGATAGCAATTAACAAATGACTAAGAAAAGCAGAAATATTTGGACGGCCACCGTGAATGAACAATTAAAAATTAAAATGATGCATATTCATTAAACAGATGCTTCCAGCTAGCTCATAGATAAAGAGGTGAAAATATATGTAAAATAATCTTCTGTTTTACTCATTATTTATTCTATACAGCGTTGCTAGTGAATGTGGTTAAGCAGCCAAACAAGCAGTGTAAAGGGATGTATGTGTGTGTGTGTGTGCGGGGGGGTAATGAATAGTCAACTGTGGTCATCTAAAATCAACCAAATGACAGAGGAGAAAGCATACATATCTTGGGGGAGCAGTCTGCATAAAAATGCAACAGCAGGGTCTCACATAATATGAATAGGTTGAAAATCTTTGATTAACAGCCACCGTGAATGAACAATTAAAAATTAAAATGATACATATTCATTAAACAGATGCAGTGAGTAAAACAAAAATCCTTTGGGTGAGATTTAAAAAAAAAATCTAAATAACAAGCAGGGGAGATAATGCCAACAAAATCAATTAATTGAAATGCTAGAAAATATAGAAGAGGCAGTATGGAAAAAGATAGGTTAAGTGAAACAGAAGAACAGCTGAGGCTAAAGTGTTTAGAGCAGGATACAGAACATTTATCAGTGAGAGGATACTTTAACAAGGTCAAAACAGATATATGTAGTATTAGTAATAGCAATTTAGCAATACTTGTAACAGTTGCAAACAAAGTTATTCTTATTTTCTTCCACCATATATTTTTTTTTTACCACATATTAGTTGGGTAGTTCTACTGACTCCAGTATAGCAAATAAAGTAACTATAGTTTAATACAGTGACTAACTGACCATATGCAGTTGTACTGCAATGAGCATGCATCCATAATATCTAAGTAGATTGCAAGTATTTCCCCACCAAAAAAGAAAACACACACATACATACATAGAAAATGCAAGGGTCTGTATTTTTTTGGCTGTGTCCTTCTAGTATATCAATTACTAAACTGATGCAGACAATCTGGATTATCCAGGTGTGTGTGTGTGTGTGTGTGTGTAGTATTAATGAGCAATAAAACAAACTGAAGAACCATGTTTAACAAATAAGGTATGGACTTAACACTTGGTAAGAGACAGTAACTGAATGTTATAGATGATAGTCCTGCATGAGAAGGAGTAAGTATAAAAGGAATGAGAAAGTCAGTGGGAATGCTGATCTATTGGGAGTAGGTAGAGTTAAAAAGAGCATAAGGGGCAGATGTGTAGATGCAAGCTTGTGTGTCAGGCTGCCACTGAGTGTTGAATCGTAGCAACCCTGTGCAGTTTGTTGCATGGTTAGGTCAGCAGTGACTAAACTGGCACACCCACCAGGTCAATCTGATGAGGAGGGTTATTAGTTATCCAATAGGACAAAGAAAAGAACAATATTTGTGCGAAGGAAGAATGAACCCAACTTAGGGTAATGCCAATCTTGCCAAAGTACACAACAGAACATACCTGAGGGTGGCACTCTACAGAGCACCTGACCATGCAACAAACTGTACAGATTTACTAGAATGCACAGGCTGACGTATATAAGTTTGCATCTACACACCCATCCCTTCTGCCTTTTCAACTCTGCCCTTCCCAATAGAGTAGCAGTCCTGCTGGTTTCTAAACCCTTTGTACATTTGTTCTAGCTATGATCATCTCATCATCTCATCTTTCTTTCCTCCCAGATATTGTACATCTAGCACCACATTAACCAATGTCTCCATGTTTAGCCCCAGGTCAGCCTTGATCTAACAGTGTTATGATCAAAGATGTTCCAGCTATGTGTGTCCTTTGTTTTATTAAGACATATTGCATCTAGAATTATGTTATCTAGTGTATTTCCCCACAACTTTTTTTTTAAGATTGCAAGGTATGATTTAAGAGGTTTTGGGCTGTAATTTCAAGCAGATCAAGTGATTACGCAGAGGCTCCGAGTGGCAATGCTAAGATGTATAGATGACAACAATTATTGAACCCCATGTTAGTCTTTATCTAGCCACAGCCATTCTATTCTTTTTGTACTTCACAAAACATATTTAAGATCACTACTGTATTCCAGAGTGTGATTTGAAAGAGAGAGTGAGAGAGAGAGATTTGACTACTATTTCTAGTTGATTGAATAACTATATAGATACTCTGCTTCAACCTTGGCTCATGATTACATAAAGGCCCCTTTGTTGGCAGAAGTCCAACAAGCTGAGCAAGGACACAATAGTTCTAAGAAATACTGTAACAAGATCCATGGAAAATGGTTCCACAAAATTTACATGCCAAAGCTGCTGGCATTTATATTTGGCTGTTTTTGTTTTTTTCCTCTCAGTAAAAATATTAAGAATACCTGAAATACTTGTCTGAAACATTCTTTTCTTTTATTTCATTCCTTTCTTTTTCTCTCCTTCTCAGATTAACTTTATTATTTTAATTAGTTTTAAGCAGCAGCTATTAGATTATTAACTCTAAATTAATTATTACAAATAAGAATTTAATTATTACAGTTACCGACTTAAGCTCGCAATAGTTACTAATAATACTTTTTAACATTATTAGCATAATTATCATTATTATACATAATGGATCAAACAGACATTTCCAAGTTAAAAAATGTCTGCTACCATCTATTACATTTTACTTACGTTAGTAATACCCTGGTACCATTGCTACAATATAGGGAGTGTATGTATATGTATATGTATATATATATATATATATATATATATATATATATATATATATATAAATGCAGGTACATTGCCCAATGGTTACAGGGCTGGATTCCTGATAAGGTTATGGGTTTCATTCCCAGACTAAGCAGGACATTGGGTCTTTGAGCAAGTCAATTTAATTTCATTGTTGCTCCAGTTCACTCAGCAGGAAATGAATACTGACAGCTGTGAGGAGTCCTATACTCCCAGTTGCTTAACACCTCAGAATCTAGGATGAGCTCCAGCCTAATGAGTCTTTAACTCTCTAGCATTTAAACTGGCTATATGTGGCCAAAATATTCTGCCTGTTTTATCTTTAGGCCAACCAGATCTGGCTTCTCACACCTCTACAATACCACTCTAAAACTAATAAAATAATTACATCATTGAAATCTTGAAGCTATGTGATATTACAGGATTAATTCAAAATGTGAATAAATAAGCATTAGATTTGACAGAGTAATCTGAGTGTTAAAGAGGTAAGGCCTGAGACAGGCTTTTTTAGATAACGAGAAAGCCTATACATTCTTTAGTCGTTTGCTGTCATTATAAGGACATGCAAAGCGCTTCATTTAATCATAGTGATATGAACAGAAATTATTATTACTGACAGAATAAACAGTGCGCAGGAGTGGCTGTGTGGTAAGTAGCTTGCTTCCCAACCACAAGGTTCCGGGTTCATTCCCACTGCGTGGCACCTTGGATAAGTGTCTGCTACTATAGCCTCGGGCTGATCAAAGCCTTGTGAGTGGATTTGGTGGACGGAAACTGAAAGAAGCCCGTTGGTTTGAACGCACAACAGCAAGAATATTTGGGTCGGATATGGCGAGTTTAAGTGCTAAAGAGTTAGAAGCAGTAGGTTTGTGTCACAGAACCATGGGTAGTCTTGGGCAGGTTGCTATCAAATGGATTAACAGCAGTAAGTTGGCAGAAACAGAGAACCAAGCTGTTTTGCAGTATTTAGTTATGTCATTCTTCACTTTGAGTTCAAACCCTTCCAGAGTGGATTTAGTATGTGGCCCTACTGGGTTCAAGTAAAAAAGCTAATTCACTAAAAGTCTGGCCTTGTGTTGGGGTCCAAAAAATGTGTGCTTCTTTTACATTCCTTTTAATGGGGTCTAGTTTTAGGGTCTGTGTATGTATGTGTTGGTAACAATATGGAGTATTGCAGATTGCTAATACTGATGTAAAAGTAATGTATTCTAATTGGTGTCACTTCACTTGTCATTGGAACTCTAAGGTTGGACAGGGGTTTAGGAATTTACTGTGCTTTGCTAGTCCATAGCAAATTAGCATAGTATAGAATAGCATCGATTAAATTAACCCCAGAAATTAACTCGGTACTTATTTTATCAACCCATGGAAGAAGAAGGATGAAAAGCAAAGCTGATGACAAGAATTTGAACTTAAAATGCCAAAAGCCAAAGTAAATAACTGGAAGACATTTATGTCTAATGTGGTACCAAGTTTTCCAATACACTGTTCTTGTTTAAAAAACAGGATCGCATGAGTATATTTGATCAAATTCCTTGTAGTATTTTGTTCTAGTGTTGTACATTGTGAGTTCAAAACCCACTGAAGTCAACTTTGCCTTTCAGCTTTTCTAGGTTGATGACACACGAATAATGTGGTCAAATTAATCAACTAACTTACCCCCAAAATTTTTGGCATGGTGTCTATATTAGAAAATATTATTACTGACATTATTAGAAAAATGGATTGGCAGAATTATTAGAGAAATGGACAAAATTCTTTGAAATAGTTGGTCAGACTACAAAGCTTCTTTTGCCTTTCATTCTACCAAAGCCAGTAAAGTACCAGTCAAGTACTAAGGTTGGTTGAATAGACTAACACTGCTCCGCACTTTCAGGCCTTGTGCCAGTGTTAGAATATTATTAGTACTCAGTTTCATCGTTTTAACTTTTTAAGTTCAAATCCTGCCAAGATCAACTTTGTCCATTTTTTTTCTGTTCATCATTTAACATCCATTTTGCCATGCTTGTAGGTGTCAGATGAGATTTGTAGAGGTAGATTTTCTATGGTTGGATGCCCTTACTGTTGCCAACCCATACCTGTTTCCAAACAAAGTAACCTTTTTTTTATAGGGAGACATGCTTTCCACATCATCATCATCATTTAATGTTTGCCTCCCATGTTGGCAGAAGACTGCCCCAAGTTATTGTGTCTGTCTTGGCATGATTTTTATGGCTAGATGCCCTTCCTAATACCAACCACCTTGAAGTGTGGGTTGAGTGTTTTTTACATGGCACTAGCACAAGTGAGGTCAGTTTTGGAATGATTTTTACAACTGGATACCCTTCCAAAAACCAATCACTTTACAATGTGGACTGGATGCTTTTTACATGGTACCAGCACTAAGAGTCTTTGAAAGAGGAGAGGGCATTGGAGGAAAACAACCTCACTTGTACGATAATGATGCTACTTTACAATCATCAGGTGATGTCAAGACAAGGACATACACACACACACAACAGGCTTCTTTCAGTTTCCTTCTACTAAATTCATTCACAAGGCTTTGGTTGGCTTGGGGCTATAGTAGAAGATATTTGCCCAAGGTGCTGCACAGTCAAACTGAACCCAGGTCTACATGGTTCGGAAGTGAACTAAACACACAGCCATACACCTGTGCCTATTTTGATAAAATAAATATGTCAAGATCTGATCTTGATTTAATCAACACACCTCTTTAAAGAATAAAATAATGCAGTATCATTATCACAATTATATATTAAAAAGTGATTTGTATCGTAATACATGTTATGATGTAGCAGAAAGCAGCTTGGTTTCAATTCTTAGTTCAGACCACTTCACATGATTAATACTATTGTGTAAACCATGATCTTCACCACTTCCTATTTCTTTCTTTCAGTGTATATATATATATATATATATATATATATGGGAGAATATACAAATAATAACAACAGACGAGGACAGGTGGTGTAAATAACAAAAGTATATATTAGTATGACGCTCGGGAATACGGAAAGTCTTTGACGTTTCGAGCTACGCTCTTCAACAGAAAGAATACGGAGACAAGGAGAAAAACACGGAGAAAAAAAATTGAATAGTGTTCAGTCAACGGTCAATCATAATAAATGATATATATGATATATATATCATCATCATCATCATCATCATCGTTTAACGTCCGCTTTCCATGCTAGCATGGGTTGGACGATTTGACTGAGGACTGGTGAAACCGGATGGCAACACCAGGCTCCAGTCTGATTTGGCAGAGTTTCTACAGCTGGATGCCCTTCCTAACGCCAACCACTCAGAGAGTGTAGTGGGTGCTTTTACGTGTCACCCGCACGAAAACGGCCACGCTCGAAATGGTGTCTTTTATGTGCCACCCGCACAAGCCAATCCAGGGGCACTGGCAACGATCTCGCTCGAAAATCCTACAGGAGCCAGTCAGGCGGTACTGGCAACGGCCACGCTCAAAATGGTGCATCTCATGTGCCACCCGCACAAGAACCAGTCCAGGGGCACTGGCAACGATCTTACTTGGCTTGCCGGGTCTTCTCACGCACAGCCCATTTCCAAAGGTCTCGGTCCGTAGTCATCGCCTCGGTGAGGCCCAATGTACGAAGGTCTAGATATATATATATATATATATATATATATATATATATATATATATAATTTAATATCTATTTTCCATGCAGGCATGGGTTGAATGGTTCAACAGGAGCTGGTGAGTTAGAGGACTGCATTAAGCGCCAATGTTTGTGCTGGCACAGTTTGTACAGCCAGATTCTCTTCCTAATGCCGATAATTTTACAGCATGTACTGAGTGCTTTTTATGTGGCATAAATACTAGTGAGGTCACCAAGTAACTTGCGAGACAACACCCTTCAACTGATGAAGGGGATAGTATTGAAGGAGATGGCTCTATGTCAAGTGATGAGAGGTTAAAGTGTGTGCACATATATATTGTCATCATCATGATATATATATATATAAATATATGAACACTATGAAATATATTCAATGTTGAGTAAATTACACAGGCAGTATATCACGTATTAAAGGGAGCATTTTAGTTACTGTAACATAAAATAGAGGAGAGGGGCTGTTATACATAGTATGACATGCATTACAGCGAGTGTCGTGGGGTAACAAATATTTTGTGGTACAGTAATTTATACATAAATGCAAATGCTTCTAGTAACTTCAAGAGTCTAATGCTTACTTAGCTCTAATCTTATTATGAAACAGATGAAAGTTGTCTCCTTTAAAGGGGTTGATCTGCTTTTGACCTAAAGGACCAAGAATAATGGTTCTCAACTGGAGTATATAAAAAAATTTAGCTAGTTGCTAAAATCTACATGCAATAAATTAGCTATACTTCTAACAAAAAACAAAATATTTTAATGACTGTGTGGTAAGAAACTTGCTTCCCAACCACATCGTTCAAGGTTCAGTCCTACAGTGTGGCACCTTGAGCAAGTGTCTTCTACTATAGCCTCAGCCTGATCAAAGCCTTGTGAGTGGATATGGTAGAAAGAAACTGAAAGAAACTAAAGACCTGGACTAAACAACAACACACACCAACCCAATATATATATATATATATATATATATACACATCTATATTTATGTGTGTATCTTTGTGTCTGTGTTTGTTCGCCCACCATTGCTTGACAACCGATGTTGGTGTGCTTAGGTCCCTGTAACTTAGCGGTTCGACAAAAAGAATCCCATAGGATAAGTACTAGGCTTACAAAGAATAAGTCCTGGGGTCGACTTTTTCAACTAAAAAAATTTCAAGGCGATGTTCCAGCATGGCCGAGGTCAAATGACTGAAACAAGTAAAAGAATAAAAGAACCAATAATATAAAAATACAAGATTTGGATCTATTTCAAAACGGGGGCACCAGTAATTTCTTAACGAAACACTTTGAAACTTGGGACACTGGTAGAATGTGTCATATAAAACATCTTTTACTCTTAGTCTTCTTAACAAAAAAACGTACATCGCAAGTTATTCCATGTTAAAGTTGTCGTATTTCTGTAATTTCAACCAATCACTGACGTCTATTCAGCTCAATAGAGTTACTGCTGGGCGGTCATAAAAATGTTATTCCCTGTGACATATTTCATCCGGTTTAATCGTAATTTATACGCATATATTGTTTATATAATAAATTACGCTGTGCGTATCTATGTGTGTAACAATTTTAGAGTTCGGATTCTAGAGTTAGGGTTAGGGTTAACAGTCTAGTTAGGGTTAGGGGATTAATACGATATACACCGTTACAGCGCTAACTGTTTTCAACTGAATAGACGTCAGTGATTAGTAGAAATTATTGAAATAAGACAATTTTTTTACATGAAATAAATTCGAATACAAAAAATTTTTTTCTGTTCTATAACACAAAATAGATAAGTATACGAAGTTTGAAAGTCTTTCGGTACCAAAAACACTACATAAAACATAAATGAAAACTGGGGCCCCCGTTTTGAAATAGATCCCAAGATTTTTGAAATACCATTCCATAAGCTAAATGGGTACAAACAAAAGCAAGTAAACAAATAAAATGAACGGCCTGCAACGAACTCGAACTCGTGAATCACAAGATATTCCAATTAGTTTATCGACTCAGCCAGTTTGCTTTTATAAACCTGAGCACGTTTGTTTTAAGTAAAAATCCTTATCGTCAGTACAGAAATTAATAAAGCCAAAAAAAGGAAGAAAAAAAAACCAAAAAACGATTACAATAAAATCAATAAAATAAAAAATTAATAAACAAAATTTTAAACCGGTTTGGACACACCCTACAACACTGGACTTGCTAGAAACAGTAGCCAAATATATCTAAAATCACACTCAACATTCATGGAAGAAGAAAGGAAACATTGGGTTAACCAGTTCTCAAGACACTTGTAAACAGATGGCACGGTCACGGCTGGAATGCCATAGCTTCTAAGTCTGTTCGATCAAGGTCGACCTGGGCTAAACAACAACACACACACACACCAACCCAATTTAAATACCATTCCGCCCACATGCTATTACATTACCACAGCTGTCCATACACCAAACCCAACCCCACCACACAGGTAATGGTACTATTTGGCAGCGTTTGCTCAACCAACACCAACACGAGGAGCTGGCACACCATTACGAAAACTAATATGAAGAAAAGTAGGAGGGGGGGGGGAGAGAGAGCGAAAGAGTGAGTAAGAGTACCGACTACTATTTTATGGCTGGTGTGACCCAGATTTCAGCTGAACTTCGAAAAGTTTATTACGAGAAACGAGTAGGGAGGAAGGTATGGACAGAGAGGTCAATCTATCTTTCCTATCTGTGTCTATCCTATTTACCTGTCAGTCAGTCAGTCAAAGATCCCCCCCCCCTGCCCATACACACATCCCTGGTCTCTCACCTTCATACCTCGTTTTATCTATATATCTTGATCTGTTTACCGACCCCACCTTGCGAATTGCAGCTGCCTATCTTTCTCAAAAACGAAAAAGAAAAAGAAAAGTAATCAAATTAAAAATACTTTCACTCTGTTTTACACTAAAATTCTTATGAATGATAGAATAAAAAATTAAAAAAAGCACCTCACCTCAATGTCTATTTTTGTGCTTAAATTTAATAACGTGCAACAATAAGAAAACAGAAACCCCTGTATATAATGAGCTAGTCTTGGTTCACCTTGAGGGGAGGGTAGATAAAGTACGTATGGTGTATATTATGTTAAGTCAGACAGCTGCAAGTCGGTAAGGAGAGGAGGGTAGAAGCAAGGGGAGGGCATAGTACACCCCCGCCTAACAGAAATACTGTAGGCAGTGCAACTTTCATTCAGACGCGTGTATGGGGGTCCTGACAGGAGGTAAGATAAGTAGGGAGTAAGTGTGGAGCTAGGTGGATTAGGTATTAGATGAGTTGATTGGCGGGTCAGCTTACTGTTCATGACTTGGGTAGCAGCGAGTATAAAGATGATATTTGTTACTACAGCTTAGACATTAAGACATTCTATATTGCCTTGTCTAACTGATTACACGTAACACCCGCGAATGTAAGATATTCATTCACTCACTCATTCATTCATTTTATTTATTTATTTATTTATTTATTGTGCTGAAGTTACATAATTGCGGAAGAAGCACTCAATAGTATTAAAAAAGTGTGGCTGTGGGGTGAATGAATTTATCAAACACTAATAAATATATACTAGACATTTTAAACTTTAATAATAGCTTTCTTTCAGTAAAAGTTATTTAATTCCAATTAATAAGCAGCTTTCTTTGATATATATATATATATACACACACACATATATGTGTGTGTGTGAAGCAGACCATAATATAGACACACGAGAATGTAGTGGATTGAGCAAACTAAACAATTCCACCCCCAACACCAAACACAAATGCGTACTCTAGAATTACAGTACAAGCACACACTATGTCTTTCATATACTACTGAACACATACACACGCGCGCCGTTTCCAGCTGTTTTTGAAAACGCGCGCGTGTGTGTGAAGGATGTCGTATGTTTTCAGATGTAGTATTACTTTTGTGAAGACTTAAGTTATGGTAGACTGGTTGCACACACACATACCACTAAATACATTAGACACGACTCGCTTGATCTTAATTATGACGAAACATTTACCATACAAACTTTACAAACTTCTCACATTGTAGCTGAAAACGTTCACTATAGGGATGTCAGGTATTGCACCACACACACACACACTTACACACAAATCGGCTAGTCGAAGAAATAATGGCGTTCAGTAACACAAGATAAATCTCAATCTCTCCTCGGGCAGGACCTATTCTATTTCTCAAAGAGAAATCGAACAAGTCAACGTACATCAAAGCCATTGCAAATGCGTCTGCTCATCTGAATTAGCAACCGTATATTCCCCATATTTTCCGGTATACAAGTCGAATTTTTCAGACTAAAAGTTAGTCAAAAAAAGCTAAGTAGATTTATACACCACGATGACTTTGGAGGACCAGCAATTCCATGTAAAATGCAGCAGGATTTGGAAAGATAGCGACGATGTTTGACTATTTACACATGCTTATATACCACGTTGACTTGTATGTTGGGAAAAAATACGGTAGCTAGTTATAATACTTCTCCATTCAGGTCCACGCATCTTTCCACTGTGTTTAACTTCTAGGATCGCATTAATTTCTGTAAACCACACCTTCTTTCCCGTAACAATGATACCCACCTCCTTTCTAGCAGACGTAGACTTACAGATGATCAACTTGAACATAGATAGACTCCATCGTTCTCGGACATGAGAGAATCGTGGGGACAATTATTTCTGCATATACTGATCACTTTTGTTTTTGCTAACTGGTTTGAATATACTTCGCTGATGCGATCTAACAAGATTAAAACATGACGGTTACACTAACCAGTTAGTAGGCTCTAAAGACAAGCACCGCTTCTAACTTGCATGTATTTATTTTCCCCAAAATTGGATTAGCTTATATTACTGAAAATATCACCACTGCTTATTGTTTTTTCTTTTCTTTTTTTTTTTAGATTTTAAACACTAGTAGAATGAATTTTGTCGTCTAATTAAATGGATAATCTCATTTAATCGAAGTTTTTCAACTCACTATAATTATAAACGTGAGACTATCACACATATACCTTCTATGCTGTTGCATATATATGTATGTATTATAATTTTTAAAAAAAACGGAGAAAAACACAAGGAAAAAAAAAACCAACGCGAAGACGTGGTACATGCAAAGTATTAACAAGACGCTAGGAGGCATTCTCTTTTAGTGCCCTACTACTTAACACACTCACCGGTTCGATTTCCACTCGTTTATTTATTTTAGAAAAAATAAATACGTAAATAAATGGAAATCGAACCGGTGAGTGTGTTAAATAATAAGGCACTAAAAGAGAACGACTCTCCCCAGACAATAAAATACGCTTGAACACACGAATTCACATAAAGAATCTTGCAAAACAAATACAAAAACGAAATATATATAACGGGTTGTGTGTGTGTGTGAGTGAGAGAGAGTAAGGCCTATATACAGTGCTGTCTCAAGGTACGGTCACACTAGTCCGAGAGCCTTGTGGCTCTAGGGGCCCCAACACTAACCTGTCTTTGCTGTGGCTTACTGTCTATAAATAAACACTATAATAAGCTATAAATATTTGTTGTTATTGAAAATATACATCTTTAAAATAAATTACAATTTTTGTGGTTGTGTGTAGAGGCTCCAGTGCATTGCTTTGCCACCTAAAATTCTGATTAAACAAACGCGCTTTAGCCGTCATAATTGAGTTTTTTTTAGAGGAAAGATATCTAATATATTCCTTCGTTTTTTCTTAAGCAATAGATGTATGACTTGAGGGAAATACAACTGCTATTTCTAGTAGGTTGAGTAACCTTGTAGAAGATTCTTCTTTGGCTTGACAGAGTTGAGTTTGTTTCATGTAAATGTGCAGTTGCTGTTGAATTGAAACAAGCTTCTAAGACTAATCACTTAATCCTCCGACCCTCAATACATGTGAAAGTTCCCATTGATTGCGGGTGATAGTTCAGGTCATCTGCAAACAAAAATATACGGGAAGCAAGGGATTACCAAACATCAACGTTGTTGCTTAGTCACAGGTTAGCCTTGATCCAATAAACCTGATCTCTAACAGTGACAACTGGGAATCTCTCGGCGAAAGCACATCCGTAACATAGAATCGCATACCGATGACTGGCCCCTCTCCGCAGAGCCAAAAGACACTTCAGCCCCCGACAATTATTGATATGCGACAAAACTTGGATGAGGCTTCAATGTTGTTCTTAAATATGGATCGGTGTTACTGCTACACGCACGAATCCAAGACAACATCTAGAAAAGAAGCATAAAGTCACTCACAACTACGAGCCCACTGCCTGCTCTACCTGTCACTTCATCCACTTAATAAATGGCCTCCACTCTTTGGAGGTGGTTGGGTCCATGCCACCACCACATAGGCACTTCCGTTCCATTCGCACTCTCATCTTTTCAGCATCCTTATAGTGTCCAGCACCTCACTAATTACTACGTCTAATCCTTCTTTCTGGTAAGCTTATATCTTACCTAGGTGTTTGACTTAGCCAAGGTTCAAGAGAGACATTAATAGCACCAATTTCACCCGCCTGGGAAGGGCCGCGAATAGTATGGGCACTGCTCCTTTCTCCAGATTATACAAATAATAAAAAAAAAGTTATCCTATGGGTTATTTCTGCTTTTGAAATAGCAGGGTGTGATTTGAGGTAGATTTGGATGCTATTTCTAGGAGGTCAAGCTACCATGTAGAGGCTCTCTCGTAACACGCAGTGGCTAGATTTGATAAGAGTACTACTATACACAATTACATAAATGAAAACAGTGATTATCCAGTCATATATCGAACGTTAAAATGCTGAATAACCAAAAATCACACGCACACACACACTGAAGCAACAGAAGAGAAATACTTCGTCCAACATGAAATATTTCTCTTTCTTTCAACTTTAAAACTGTCAAAATCTCGTTGGCTGTAGCAGGATAGTTGTCTGGAATCGAAATGGAAAGAAAGAACGAGCGTCTGAGAAGAATTGGCTTAATGCTTTATCTCTTCATACGAATATTTATCGTCTCGGGAGAGTCATTCTCTTTTCGTATCTTATTATTTAACACACTCACCGGTTCGATTTCCACTCATTTATATATTTATTTTGTCTAAAATTTTCGTTGCGTCTTGCAACCTTTTCAATAATCGTTATATGATGTTATAGTTAGGAAATACAAGAAGTGGGGTCAGTTTAAACCTCAAAATGTTAGCTAAGAATAGAGGCTGGACTTAAATTTCACCTTTAATACCTAATAAGAAAGGTAGACCTCGAATAACTGAAATCTAATTTTCAGTCTACCTTACAAACAACTCAGAGAATCCTTATATTTTACTGACATTCTACCGTCGAAATACAATATATATATATTTTTTATATATCATAAAGATTGAAAACTAAGTTTTGCACGGATAAATTTACCGATATTCTTTTATCTACTATAGAATCGTTTTTTGTTTATTCTCATTTTTTCCAGTGTGTTTCTTGACGAAGAATCAGAGTCTGAAACGTTCAAACTTCCAGTTTCTGCTTCCCACACAGTTTAACAAGACGCTAAGCAACAAGCAATAAAATAGGCGCCAAGCAACAAAACAGGCCCCACGCAACATTTTACTATATTGAATTAATGAGAAGCTGCCCTAAGAACAAAAAACGATCGTAGATCTAAAAGAATTAGAATCATATTTATCTGAGAAACAAGGAAGGTTCGTACGACATGACTTTACAGAAGGGGACAACAATAGAGAAAAGGCGACCCACTCTATTAGTAAACTTTAAGAGGTGATACAAGCGAAGAAAAGACCGACAAGATCAAGGACTATCAGAGTATTTAGAGAGTAGAGATAAAGAAGCAAATGTTCCGGCGATAGGAGAGGAGCTGAAGTTCAGCTGCCGAAACAGGACGAAAATTTATTCATGGATGCTAAATAAAATAAATGATCAATCTGTATTTAATAGCTTTCAATTTCGAACACTGTCTACCTGTCCAAAACAAACCATCATGAAAAATGGTGACTGCAGTACTTTATTTAGCACCCTCATCCACATAGAATCTGATCGAGCAGACGAGTGGTCAAAGGCATTCTAGATATGACCACTTCGTTTTATTTCCAGAAATAACGTACTCCGTATCACATTATCCTTTATTTTTTGTTTTAATGTAAAACCGCCGTATGTGGGGCATTTAACTGCTACTTCCAGCAGATAGGTTGTCCACAAAACGGCGTCCTGGTTGCAGTAGGAGTTATAACATTGGTCAACTTATCCCCTATGCGTCCTATATCAGAACATTTGGATAAAATAGCACAGAGAGAATCTAAAATAAGGTAAATTAATGCAATAATTGAAAAATTCTTTAGTTTGTAATACTTCGACTGTGCAAACCAAAGGAGATGGCGACGTAGACGGAAAAGGCTCCCTTTTACCACGTCGCACGGTCGAACACAAAATACAAGATATATATATATAAATATATATATAGAAGGCTCAGCGTGAGTGATACAAGCCAAGTGCCAGTATGATTTATAATGAGAGTAAGTTTATAAACATAGTGAAACTGTTTGTGTTTGTGTGCGCGTGCATGCGACATATATAATTAACACAGTAGGCCTTTGCGTACAAGAGAAGGTATACAACAATGTGAAGTGACGGACAGTCGTATAAACAATAGTGCGTGTACAATATGTGAGTGTACAAGTGTGCGTGTGAATGAGAAAAACACAGAATATAGAAAGAGTGTCTGTAAAAAGTCTTAAACACTGAGATAGAGAAATACCAGTTCGTATTAGAGTTACACAAGATTTAGAATGTTCATACGCAGGAAGTTGTGGCCAAGTAGCAGAGCTGTGGTATCACAATGTGTGTTGAGCGTCGAATGCTGCGACCTGTGTTACCTGGTATAGTATATTCTGGCTGGTTAGTTCTGACTGTTGTTCGTGGTGGAAACAATCCACTCAACAGCGTCGAGATAAAACCGCGCTTGTCGATGTTGGTGTTGCTGGCGACGACAATGGTAGACAGTACATTGGTGGTGAAGACGTCGGCGCTGGAACTAGCAGTAGCTGTGTTTTGTATATGTGTGGTCAACGACCAGACCTGTGAGAGATCTAGAATTGAAGAAGATTGCCGTCGTTGGTTCGGACTTATTTATAGGCGAAATAGGGCTCACCGGAAACCCAGAAAAACTCTATCTCACGTGACCTTATCTCAAACCACGATTGGACGTAATGCCCCCTTAGCAAGCAGAACATGGGGACAATTGCCGCGCAAATAAGAACCAATCAGGATGTAGGACAGAAGGGTCCAAGGCAACCGAAGGCTAGATGTTAGCAGCTTCGTTATCGTTTATGAATGAATGCCCGAGAGAGAGGTTTCAGTACAAGTTCTAGGACAGACCCACGATCAAAGACGTTACAGGTGTGTGCACGCTTATTTTCTGACACCTGTGGAAAGATGTGTTCTTCCTTTTCTGATTTAGCTCCAAGTTAGCCCTTTATCAATCAGGTCTGCGATTAACAGACTTTCCAGCCATGGTCACCTTTTCCTTTTTGAAAGGCCTGCGCATGGCTGTGTGGTTAAGAAGCTCACTTCGTAATCAGGTTATTCCGGGTTCGGTTCCACTGCCTTTCACCTTTGTTCTTATAGCCTCCTAGTGTTGATCAATGTCCTCGTGAGTGAAATTTGACAGGCGGAAATTCTGTATGTGTGTGTTTATGCTGTCCGAAATAAGTAATGGGATCGATCCGACTGACTAAATTCTGAAAGGAAAAAAAGTATCTCGGATCACATCATTCAAAGTTTCCTGCTAAGAGAGTGGTGAATGAAATCCGGCAACTATTTCTAGCACACAGAGCGGTCGCTTAGAGGCTAGCTAAGTAGGTCCCAGTACTGCGTTTGGGACGGATGTATAGTGCAAGTTGACTCGGTTTCGATTTCCATTTATCCCGACCTACCAAAAACCAGCAAACACCCATTTATTACACTCGTTGCCGCCACCACCACTGCTAGAATGGTATGGTTATAGCTACTAATACTACAATTATCATTATTTTCAATATTATTTAGGACAGTGAATCAGGACGCACATTTTATACTGACATAGACATATCCATATATATAGAGAGAGAAAGGGAGCGAGATGTGTATGTGTGTGTGTGTGAGGCGCGTACGTGAGTGTTGCTGTCATTATGAAGACAAAACATCCAAAGCTACTTTCACTGACAATTTTGTTAGTGGGATGTCCTCATTCACTCCCAAACATTTAAAGATTTGCATATGTGGGTGACATGACCACACAAACAGTCTTTCATTGTAACACAATGTGACCCAGTAGACAGATGTGTAGTATAATACAATATACCAACCAATGTGACCTTCTCTACCCCCACGCTTTTATCATTTTTTTTTTTTTTTTTTGTAGCGGTTTTTAGGACGATAGTTCTGATTTGAGAGAAATCATGGGGTGCCGAAATTGCAGAAAGGTGTCCGATGGATCTTCCGTGTGTGTAATGCAAAAATTTCCGTCCAGTTACACTGACACGCTGATTCTGTCAGAGGTACACTGTACCTGTGATTCAAAAAGCGCAAACTCCGCCTGGGATTCAGTACAAATAAAGGTACAAATGTATGTAAAATGTTCAATCAATCACATATACTTTCATTCAGTTGAATGAATAACTGGAACAATCATCGTTGAAACTAACGGAGATCCAAATCCATTTACTTCAACACTGCATGTATGTGTATGAGCGTTTTTGTTATTATTTAGTGGTCACAGGTCAATTCTGACCAAATAGATGTGACCAATCCGCTCCAATTATGATCATCTAATCTTAATTTCAGACAATCTATTCAAAACATTTTTTTTTCTTAAGATGGCAATATGTGGGCTATGGGGAATTTAGCTGCCATTTCTAGCATGCTGAACGTCTATGTAGCGAGGCTCACTTTTCTCTCTGTGTATGTGTGTGCGAACTCGGGTGAGTTGCGTATTTAAAATTCAAATATTCACGGCGTGACAGAGTTATTTTAAAACATTCGGAGTTGTTATAGAGCCGACCTGATACAGAATTCATCATCGCTCGTCCCAGCCGAGCAACATTCTTCACTCATTCAATAAAAATGCCGTCATACATACACTACGAACCAACGAGGATACCCCCACTTCGTAGGGAGTGATAGGAAAGCATTTTGGATACTATTTCTAGCAAGTCGAGCGGTCGTCTTAAAAAGAAAATACATTTAATGTCTTCCTCGATATCTCCACCTACAAAAATCGAGAATGCCCTCATCAACACATCATCCAGCGGTTAAATTTCATTTAATAAATTGAGGTGTTCACTGTTACGTTGTTTATTATATAAGACAGCGTCGTATTACCGAAAGCTTGGTCATTAGAATCGTTATTACTGACATTAATGTCTGTTAAATTCCAACAACCTTTAAGGCACTTTCTTTTAGCTGTGCATTTAAGAACCACTAAAAAATAGTCATTTTATTTCTTTCTTGTTGGAATATGAAAGAATACATTGTAGGTGAGAGGTATCAACCGTTTCAAAATGCCAATAAATCGAACCAACGAACGAGTCTTTACATAGGATAGGCGCTTGTCTTAGAAATAGCAGCCGTCTCAACACACACACACACAGACGGCATACCGGATTCTGTGGCCTTAGACAGACATTAGGACTGCTCGATCGGACAATTCATGTCTAATAATCTCCTCATAGCCCATAATCACCACAGATTCGTTGAGTTGACAAGTTAGCTGAGAACTTGATCTGTCGCCCGGTTTGTTGTCACCACCGCTGCTTGGCACTTTGGGCGCCTTATATTGCCGAGTCCGGTATATTGCAAGCATTCGGGCCAGATCTACGGTCTGATGAAAACCTACTCCCACCTGTCCCGGGAGCGTTGAAAAGATTCACGCGTGCCACTCTTCCTCTTCTAATTCAATCAACAGACAAAAAGAAAAAAAGGGGGGGGGGGGTCAGCTCTTCTTATCCTGATGCCGGCTTGATGTATCTGTTTTAATATTCACCGAGCTAGCAAAATCGTTGCTGCACCGGATAAAACACTTTGTGGAATTCTTTCCAACTCTTTGAGAGCTCGAGTTCAACTTTGCTTTTCATTTTTTGGGGGGTTGATAAAATAAAGTATTAGTCAAGTACTGAGGTCGGTACAATCGGTTTGTCCCATCTTCTCAAATTGCTAGCCTTGTGCCAAACAGAAACGGTACCTCCAACGAGCTTCCCATCAGTTTCTGTCTATCAAATTCCATTCTTTGTGCTTTGGTTAACCTAGACGAGATTTTCTCAAAAATACTACTCAGAAAGTGAGGTAAATGCACAGTGACATTCATTCCTATCCATCCATGCGTGAGCATGAAAAGTAGTTGCTGAGAGGGGGATCCCATGGCTTAAGGGTCCAATGGTAATCCATGTATGCTATGGTTTGTGGTCAATACACACACATATAGGTCTCAATGCATAGCTTTGCAACAGGGTAATGTTGTTAAGAGAGCTCTGAATCTACCCAGTTGTAAATAGTTACCTTTAGATTATAGCCAAAGAGTAAGAGCTCTATACAATACAATTCTTCATTCCTCACACAACTGAATTGAACAAATTCTTCTATTGGTACAACCATTAATAGATCCCAGACTTATAATGGTAACATAAATGAGAAATACAAAATATACGGACTGTTCTGAAAGCAGGAGACTTGTTGAAGTGACTGTAAAAAGTATCATGGGTGGAAGAATTTGGAAGGAAACACCAAATTGCTTATAATAGTTGTTTATGATAAGCCTGAGACCTATTATAGGCTCCTGAAATACGACCATCACAAGTTTCTTCAGATTCCATGTTTCAGAGTAGTTCTACTCAATATGATATGGCAAGAGGAGTACAATGATTAAAGTGACAAAGGTTTTGTTAGCTTGAAATAGAGAAAAAAAAGATATTACCTGCATTGTGACAGGTGTCCTATTTTAAAGGCAGATATATCTCATGACCTAGCACTACAGAAACTAGAATCATGCAACACAGTCCAATGACATTCCAAGTTCAGGATGGCCTGCTGGTGAAGATATTGGACTACTTGCTTGTAAATCACAAGTTCAAATCTACTGCAGGCATTTCGTTGGATTATTTAACAGGACATTATATTCTACATTACTTCAGTTCACCTAAGGAATCATCTTGGAATGTTACTTATACATTAGTGTCTATACTGTGGGAGATTTACTTCTTACCAAACAATCTGTAGTGGTATAGTATATTCTACATCGCCTCTGTTCACTTAGCTGTAGTCAGGAATAATAAGCAGACTATCAGGAATAGTCTTTTATTCTGTGCAAGTAAAAATTCTGCTTCGTGCTATAAAAGCAATGATAAGCACTGACCTTAACTCAGAACTTGTATTTAACAAACATATTTGCACATAGAATAAAGGAGATGAGGAGGTGGGGAAGAGCCCATGGCTTTCTGTAGGACTTTGCCAAGCAATCTCTATGGTTAATGTTCAACCTGAACTGTTGTAGGCTGGTGAATGTAAGAGAAACACAGGCAGAAAGTGAATTTTAGAGGGATGCAATTCTAAGCAAGAAGGATTGGATATAGATTTTAATATGGGTTTGATAAGTAAGATGTAATATGGGAGTGGTGGGATTACGAGAGACAGAGGTTGATGAATTAGGTTTGGTGAGATGTTAAGACACACATGCTAGTTCAGATAAACAGATAATGCTGCTGCTGCTGTAGTAGTTGTAGTAGAGACAGTGAGAAGAAACAGAATGCTTATGAGCCAATGGTTGTAGTGTGTTGGTGAATGAATCATTCCCAATCAGTTGAAGACCTTCTTTTGGATGTGCTACAGTGTGTGTATGTGTAGCCAGTAGCACTGTCCCAGATATGAGAGCAACTAATAGCGTTATGTGTGTGTGTGTGTATATGTATATATATATATATAAGACAAACTGGAGTGTCTCTTAATAGTTTTGTTTACTGCATGTTTGATTATATTTCAACTAATTAAATAATTTAATACTTTTAATACTTCTGCCCACATAACTAGTAATCATATCTTGGCAGTGCCACTGCCCTCAACCTGTGCAGTCCTTTTGTGTTACTGAATCAAATCATTCTGTACTTGTTGGATTTTTGCACACAAATGTGTTCCTTGTAAATACAAGTGCCTTACTTAAATCGGAAGGGCTTGTAAGGGTCACTGCTTATATCTGTTTTTATGGTGTTATGGATGATAGATATCAAGTGGCAACCTGCAAATACTATTTTCTCAGCTGACTAGATAGATGAGAAATCAGAGTGTATCCCCAACCGAGATACAAAGATATGGTTAAACACAATTTGAGATAGTACATTAACACAAGTGAATTACAGCAGGTCAAGATAGTAAACCTATGGAGAAGAGCAATCTATTACTGATACTACAAGTTGAGACTACATATCTAGATAGACATCGTTGATATCAACACAACCTATAATAAATATGGGAGAAATCTTTCTGTGGATAGATCATCAGTATCACATCTGACTTTCCCTCAGATTATCTAGTAGCTACTCCTGACAATGGCTGGATGAACTGAGACAATGTGGAAAAAAAAAATGATCTATAACAGAAACACTGTTTTCTGATTAGAATGTTATCTATGATAGGTAACAATGTAGAGATACTCAGGTACATAACACTTCTAAATAAAGTAGGTAAATAGAAGCAAGTAGATAAAATATTCAGCCCAGAAACATTACGAAATACCTGCAGTATATTGCAGTGCATGACTTATAATTTCTCCATTGCACTATCTCACTTCTATGGAATTTTCACATCAAAGACTATATTTTCTATTTATGCTTATAGTCTTGAGAGCTGTATAGACTTCACTGATGGTCTAATAAGACTGAAATACATATGGTCTCACCACTTCTGCCTCCAAAGCTCTAACTAAATCCTTCACTTTTGCATATCTCCATTTAATTTCTAGTTAACTAAAATCCTGATGTTTTCTTGCATATTTGGAGAATAATTCTTCCATTAATGCTAATGACATCTCTTTTCACTACAGATATAATTCCCATATAGATTAACAATAATTTTTAGTTCACTACATTAAGTGAACTAGTACTTAACTCTGTGAACATATGTATGGTGTATTTGTTATCTATTACAAATGCCCCATGAGTAATAGTATAGTGAGTTCAGAGTTCTCTACCTCATTTGAGGCCCTTGAATTAAGATAATTCTCAATCAACAATAGCTTTAAAAGTGGTATATTCAGAAGAAGAGTACTTCCTACACTAACTACTCTGTAAAAGATCACATCTGGTTAGTTCAATATTGTATACATGTAGGTTAATGTGTCAGTTTGTGTATACACATAAACATATCATCCTCAATATTCTTTGACATATTCATCATAGCTAGACACTTCTGCAGTATGGAAAATTACTATTCAACTGTGAAACCAAACATCTTCAGATTTAATGTACCTTTTAACCAATATATGTACTGCATGTTTGTTATTGATTAAGGCACTTCACTACTCGTGTCTCAAATAACTCCTGAACAATCTCTTAGCCTACTTAGGAACTCTTACGTCATGCTAGACTCTTGTTGTTTAGTCCTAGGACAGCCCCAATCCTGTAGGTCTATGACGAAAAGATATTTCAGCAGTAACCATCCAAACTTTTATATAGACATTGTATATTTAAAACTACATGATCCAATGCAATCCTATCATTTTTGTTAGTCATCAGTAGGGTGTGATTTGCAAGGGACTGGGTTAACCTTTTCTACATGTTGACTAACCACATAGACTTGCTCTTATTAGCTCAATATGGTATGGTTAGTATATATATATATATATATATATATATATATATATACATATATATAAATAGGCTTCACTGATGGTCTAATAAGACTGAAATACATATGGTCACATCACCTCTGCTTCCAAAGCTCTAACTAAATCCTTCACTTTTGCATATCTCCATTTAATTTCTAGTTAACTAAAATCCTGATGTTTTCTTACTTGCATATTTGGAGATAATTCTTCCATTAATGCTAATAACATCTCTTCACTATAGATATAATTCCCATATAGATTAACAATAATTTTTAGTTCACTACATTAAGTGAACTTGTACTTAACTCATATTTGTGGTCCAGAATTCAGATCATACTAAAATATAGTCAGTTATGATCTATCTAGAGTTAGAGCAAACATTTGTAAGGTAAGTTAATTCTAGTTATTAAAAAGAAAGGTGGTTTGTATATAATTCAATACACAAGGTCTGAAATATATATTTTTTTTGGGGGGGGGGGGTACAGTTGATTACACCAACACTCAGTAACTGACTGGTACTTATTTTATTAACCTTGAAAGGATGAAAGACGAAGTTGGTCTCGGAAAAATTCGAACTCAGAACATAAAAAGGTGGAAGAAATACTGTTAGGCATTTTGTATGATGCTTTAACAATTCTGCCAGCTCACTACTTTGGCTTGCATATTGATAAAACCAATTTTGATAAATAATTCAGATTCTCCAAATTATTTTACTTGATTACAGCATTTGAAAGTAAACTGTGCAAGACTGCACATAACAATGTAGAAACCTTGTACAGTTACTTAATAATTCTTCCATCACTACTTCAGCAAGTACAGTAAAAGCAATTCTTTGCTGGTGAGGTCAGAATAATGCTAAACATGGCTACAGTGGTTATTCATGCCAGAATAAAAAGCTGAATACTAGTAGTTACCTAATATTGTTGTCTGTTTCCCCACCCTTTATTGCATAACTATTTCTAGTTATCTTGTTCAATGCTCCCTGCATTAAATATGTCAACACTAACTTTTACTAACATCTTAACAATGGCTGTTTTGACACAGTGCTTAGTATCAACCTCACCTTCCAGTCTTTCAAGGCTGATTAAGCAGCTATGCTTCTTTTATAGCATCCTGAAGATATGTCAGTCACAGTCACTTATATTTTTCCTTCCTTGCCTCATCAAATAAATGAATAAATTGATAAATAAAATCTGGATTAGAGGATGAGACTAAAATGAAAATCACTTTTCAATAGCAGATAATAAGCCCAGGGAAAATGGTTGAGTAGTTAAGATACTGGACTACTTGCTCCTAGGTCATGAGCTCAAATCCATTGCTAGTATTTCATTGTGCTTGTGTGACAGAACAATATATTCTAGATCAGACACTAACATCATCCTAGGCAGGTACCAATCCAATACAATTCACATTTCTACCTAGCTCTATCCCAAGAGACAGCTGGGAGTTTGAGGGTAGAAAGTTTTTCCATGTAATTTACATGGCCTAGTCTGAAGAACTCCTCAGTTCATCTATAAAGAATTGGTACCTAGGAATGTTACCAGTAGTAACCTATGATAAAGAGTTATCTTTCAGCCATTTAAGGTCATACTACCAACACCACTGCCACAACTGGTCCGCCACCATTATTACAACAGATTTTATGACTGCTATTACGGTAATTGATGCTTGCAACATCATACAACCACATTATTTATCCTAAGTCCATATAATAACCTTGGTAATGGGATCATAACACAACACTGCCACGGCTAGTTTCTTACTATAACCCCATATCCCCGCTACAATCATATCACGACTACCAAGCTATCATTACCACCACCACCATCACCACATCTACCATTAACAAAAGCCAGACGAGGGTGCAGCCAAAACTTAGATTTACTACACATGTATGCACATACAGTGAATGCATACGCAGCTAACATTTTCCACACTAGTACACTAATGCATTTAATTGTTACAACACAATATATGTTAAACACGTACACACACAAACACTATATATGAGAGAGGGGGGGGGATGCCATACCTATATGATTGTACACAAATATTTGTGTAGTTACACGAAGGCGCACCCACCAGAAGTTCTATGTCTATGAAGTATATAGCTGGAAAAGACACACCCATGGATGATACAGTGAAAAAAAAAATAGTCCCGTATACCGAGACAGGTACAGAAAATTGTAACCTAAAAATTTGACCGTTCCGTGTCTCACAAATATGTTTAAAGAAATCTATATGCTACGAATTAACAAGACTGATTTGCCAAAAGCATGGCATGAGCGAATTCAAAGATCCAATCTTCGGAAAAGCGACAGGCTTATAATTTCTTTATTTCTTTAATTTTAATAAAAATTTAAAAAGCAAATCCAAACATCCATTTTTTTTTTTTGGTGGGGGGGGGGGGGGGAGAAGAATGTACATGATTAAATCTACCCAAGTACTTGACTGGTACGTTAACAAAACTGGAACGATGCGAGTCGAAGTCGACCCAGGCGGGATATGAACTCTCAACGAAAAGAACACATAATTCTTTCAAATATGGACATAAAGCTTGAATTTTAGGGGGCAGGGGCTAAGCCGATTACATAGACCCCAGGGAAAGGATGGATGTTTTTTTTTGGGGGGGGAGCGGTACAAAAGGAAGTCTTGCCCCAGTACTTGACTGGTAACTTATCTGATCGACTCTGAAAGGCTGAAAAGCAAAGCTGACCTCGGTAGAATTTGAACTCAGAACGTAAAGACGGACGAAATGCTACAACGCATTTTGTCCGGTGTGCTAACGATTCTGTTAGATCGCTTTTCTACTTTAGGCATAAGGCCCGAAACTTTTGGAGAGGGAACCAGTCGATTAGATCGACCCCAGTACGCAACTTGTACTCAATTTATCGACCCCGAAAGGATAGAAGGCAAAGTTGACATCGGGGGAATTTGAACTCAAAACGTGCAGACGGATGAAATACAGCTAAACAGTTTGACCGGCATGTTAGCGATCCTGCCAGCTGGCCGCCTTAATCCTTTCTTCTATAGGCATAAGGAAGAAGGGATAGTCGATTAAATCGACTTCAGTACACAACTGGTACTCATTTTATCGACTCCGAAAAGATGAAAGGCAAAGTCGACCTCGGCGGAATTTGAGCTCAGAACATGAAGGACAGACGACGAAATACTACTAAGCATTTCGCCCGGCGTGTTAACGATTCTGCCAGCTCGCCGCTTCAATAATAATAATTCTAAGATAGACACAAGGCCTGAAAATATGAGGAGAGGGGGTTAGTCGATCACATCGACCCCACTTCTCAACATGTACTTATTTCAACGACCTCCAAAGAATGAAAGGCAAAGTTGACCTCGGCAGTATTTGAAATCAGAACGTACAAACGGACGAAATGCCACTAAGCATTTTGCTCGGCGTGCAAACATTTCTGCCAGTTCAAGATCTGAAATTTTTTTTAAGAGAGGGGTTTAGTCGATCACATCGACTCCAGTGCTCAACTAGTACTTAATTTATCGAACCTCAAAAGGATGAAAGACAAAATCGACCTCAGTGGGATTTGAACTCAGAACATGAAGAGCCGGAACCAATACCGAAAAGCATTTTTTTCCAATGTTCTAATGATTCTTCTAATTCACTACCTTTGTGCCTCTATGTTTGTAACATAGACAAAGGTGGTGAAATTTTGGAGAAGAGAACAACAGATTAAATCGACCCCAATACTTGAATGGTAATTCATTTTATCGATCTCAGGAAGAAAGGTAAAAGATAAACTGATCTCGGGACAACAATGAATGTCTTTTACGAAATTTGCACACTGGTTACGATCTAACTCATGATGGGATGAACCGTATGGAGCTGTCAGTTAAAATGGCATTTGCACTGACCGTTGGGAACTAATTGTTATAATGAAGGGTCCATAGAGAGTCCCTAGCAACTAGCCAGTTATTTTCGTATGTGAGGACTCAAGGTGCAGTCTCGTAGTCTGGTTGAGTCAGACTCTAGGGTGCTAACTGTTGCTATGGGAGCAGTTCACTATGGTACTATGGGAAGTTAGGTAGCCTCCACTGTTGCTCCCCAATTGTGGTCTAAGAAAAATTAAAACGAGGACGAATCCATGATAGTTACCCCAAATACATACAGCATTACACACACACACACACACACACACAGTGTATGTGAAATAAATATACGTAGAGTTTGTGTAAGAAAAACCGGTATAATGAAAAGCTGTATATATATATGTTTGTATATGTATATTTGTATAATACAGGAGTTTAAAAAGGTGTGGTCACACACACAAGCAATAAAAATAACGGGTGTGAAGTATCTGAATACGAGTTTGAATATTTTTCTGGTTTAGTGAAACGAATTTAACATATACAACATTATAAAATATCTTGAAAATACAGTATACACAATCACGTATATATAGATGCACTTCCATACAATCATACAGGCGTTCCTATAGAACAGAGTCGGAAATTATCCAGTGCGCCAAAAAACCATAATTTCTTCGGATATGTAGGTTTTAAAACATCCTATATTACGATTATATATTTTAAAAATTCTAATCGGGGTAATTTTTTTTTTCTTGCCTCCCTTCCATTTTTTTTCAGTTTTAACTTTCTTTTGAAAATTATTTTTTCACGTGTATGTTTTAAATATCTTCTGAGATTATGAATCTGCAAAAATATGCATAACTTTTTTTTTTAAAACATAAATTTTTTTTTTTTGGTGGGGGGCATTAAAAAACAGTCAATCTGAAAAAAATACAGAAAGAGGTTTGTGGAGGGCAAAAATCTTCCCCACCCTATTTTTCTGCAGGTCCACACAAACTCTGTCCCTCCCCACGAAATGAATAAATACAAAGTTTATATATACACAAACTATATATATATATATATATATATATACACACACACAAACTATATATATATATATATGCATGCATGTACATATGTATAGATATAATAGGTTTGACAAACCTGGTCGATTTTTGTCTCTGGGCTACCTTCACTGCTCACAGCAAGTTTAGCTGACTTCATGGTTGTTTAGTGACGATTTGTACTTTTGATAGTTTAAAAAAAAACAACTTTTTTTTCTTTCACTCTTTTGTTCGAAAAAGTATGGAATAATGTAAAGGCTATATTAGTTGTGGGGTAATGCGATTTATGGGATAACAGCTATATATATATATATATATATATATATATATATATATGTATGTATGTATGTATGGTGGAGGGAGAAATAAATATTATATCACAATATTATGTAACAATGATTCCTTGTGGTTATTGATATGCAGAGAGCAATTATACTTTTGGATGTTTTAGATAACTATTTAAATTGTAGTTTTTTTCCTTCACTAATATTCTGTAGTAAAACATGTATGTGTGTGTGTGTGTGTGTGTGTGTGTGTGTAGGTATGAGTGGGTATATATTTGTGGCAGTATCAATGTGTGCGTATGTGTGTGTGTATATATGTATAACTGTAAAAGCGTGTATAATTGTAAATTGGGTGACGCGTATATATAATTTGTGTGGGAATATCAATGCATGTTTGTATAGCTAGCTATATGTTTGCAGATTACACGAAATTTCGAAATCCAACAGAGCTTTTTAAGTTGTTAAATAGTAAAGAATCTCTTTCATAATCACAGTGTGTATATAACGGATATACTCCTATATGTATATATTATTATGTATTTACATATAAACGATGGTAGCCTGTATTTGTTTTCTTTTACATAGAGTAACCGGGTACTACAATAATTTTGTATGTCCACTTCAAGGTACCCGGTTTCCTGCTGAGCGGTGTCCTTTTTTTAAAGAGTTGGCTTAGTTGCTGCCGTTGTCCCTCTTAGTCAGTCTGTGTGTCCGACACAATTTACACCCTGCCTTGCTGAATGCCCAGCTGGGGAAGAAGCAACGAGTTGCTCAGACAGCCGCACATACCATTTCGCTGGCAACGAGGGGAGTACAGGATGACAGTCAGCCAAAACCGTCGCTATGCTGTCTCTCTTTTTTCCCCCTCTCTGTCCCCCTCTCTCTATACGTAGAGGGCTCAATACGATTAAATGTATATATATATATGTATATGTATGTGTGTGTGTATATATCTGTGTGTATGTATGATATGTATGTAATAATAAGCACGTCTTATTTTACACTATCCTCTTTTTCTTCTCTTCTCTCTTCTTCTCTCTCTATCTAACTATCCATCTATCGTCTGTCTCTTGGGCGGTTCTTCCACTATTTTTTTGTTGTCCCACACAAATCGACCCCCGTCACACTGTGTGTGTCTCTCCTTCTCTCTTTCTTTCTATCTCTAATAGTTTTAATTTTATTTGTTCCTTTTAAGTCAGTTTTTCTCACTTATCTCTTTCCCCTACTTATTATTGTTATTACATTATTATTATAATCTTTCATTCTTTTATTCTCTCATTCAATCTCTCTTTCTCTCCTCGCAACTTTACTCTCCCCTCTCTCTCTCTCACTCTTTCTATCTCCGACTGTCTCACACTTCATCTTCCTGCAATTTCAGTCTCTCATTTTTACTGCACGCACGCACGCTCGTGCATTCACACACACACACACACACACACACACACACACACAACCCACTCACGCACACACTTTCGAGACTAGGAATTCTTTTCTCTTTCTCTGTCTGTCTCTGTCTCTCTCTCTCTCTCTCACTCAGCATACACTTTCAATCTATCCATCCATCCATACATTATCATTCGCCATACACACCCTCTCATTCCTTCTACTTAGACATACTCACACACACACATGCATACACACACACTTCTTTTTCTCTCAAAACGCACACACTAATATTTCTCTCAAAACACACACACGCAAACATATTTCTTCTTCTCTCAAAACACACACACACACTTATTCTCTTTTCTAAAACAAAAAATTTACATTTTTATGTCGTACACACACCTACATGCTTATTCATTCACATATGCACACACGCAATCCCTTCTACTCTTTTCCGTCACTCAGATATAAACACTCTACCACACATAACCCCTTCACCCTGAACGTTTTAGATTTTGGCAGAAGTTTTGGTATTTTTTAGTTTACTTTCCTGTTTCTTACCCACCCCTCTTCTTTAGATAAAATACACTTAGATGTGTGAGTATACACATACACATGCATTCATACATGCATGCATACAAACATACATACATACATACATACATAGAATTATCAACAAAATCTAAGCAGAGTAATTGCATATACGCATGCTTATACATACAGACACACACATACAGATATACAGACATAATCACATACACATGCATAATTATACACATACATACATATATATATATATACATACTTTATTTAAAAGCAGCAGAAATATAACAAAAAACTGTTACTCGGAGTTTCACGTTCCCGTTCATCGGACAGTTTTGTTAGTTTTTTGTTATATTTCTGCTGCTTTTAAATAAAGCATATTACTCTACCTCTGGTATTTGAGCACTCTTTTTTCCACCTTGTTGCACATTTATGTGCTTACTCCGGTATATATATATATATATATATATATATATATATATATATATATATATATATATATATATATATATATAAATGGAAGAAAAAGGCAATATAGGGCATTAAAACATTTGGACAGATAGACGGTACAAAGGCGGACAAGAGAAACAACAATTAGGACAGGTGAAAAAAGACTGAACATTCTTGGCTTTCTTTCATCAGTCAAGTCCCAGAAGTCACGACCATTTCGGACAGTTAATACACACACACACACACACACACACACACATATATATATATATATATATAAGGCATCCAGCAGTAGGAACCATGTCAAATCAGACTGGAGTCTGGTGCAGCCTTCCAGCTTGCCAGTCCTGGTTAAACCCTCCAACCCATGCCAGCATGGACAACGGACGTTAAATGATGATGATGATGATGATGATGATATACAGTTATATACACACACACACACACCAATATATACAGGTGTGTGTACAATCCCATACAGAAATGCATACAACCAGACATTCACATACACATACATATGTACATATATATCGGATCTTTTCAATTTAATCTGGCCATCAAATTGAAAAGATCCCGTATATCTTTTATCTTTTACTTGTTTCAGTCGTTACACTGTGGCCATAGTGGGGCACCATCTTGAAGAATTTTTAGTTGACTGAATCGACCCCAGTACTTTTTATTTTTTTAAGCCTGGTACTTATTCTATTGGTCTCTTTTGCTGAACTGCTAAGTTATAGGGACAATAAACAAATCAACACCAGTTGAGAATCCCTAGGTTAAATCATGAAGGAGACCAATAGAATAAGTACCAGGCTTTAAAAAATAAAAAGTACTGGGGTCGATTCAGTCAACTAAAAATTCTTCAAGACGGTGCCCCACTATGGCCACAGTATAACGACTGAAACAAGTAAAAAAGGTTGGGTAATATCCATAATCTCAGTCATGCCAAGGAATCCAACCAGAAAGTCTAATATTAGTTTCTTCTGATAGAGCCCTCTATGGAGGAGGTACCTGAGGACCCTACTCTCACAACCCACTCAGGAATAGTGGGCAGAAAAGTTGGATGGATGGTAATGAATAAAATCATGTCCATGAATGATTTCTATACAAAAATAACAAACGACACTAAACCTAACAAAGATCGTTTGGGTCTGCCCATGTAAACTGGCCACTATTAAAGAAAACACATAGACTTTGTGCATCAAAACAAACGAGTGTCTGAGTCTGACACGTGTTCCATGAATTTCGTTTGTTATTTGTATAGACACAAGTATGGGTGTCTGGTTTGAGAAGCTTGTATTCCAACCACATGGTTTCGGGCTCAGTCCCTCCACCCTCCTTTAGATATCTTGGGCAAGTGCCTTCTATTATAGTCTTCAAGCTGATCAAAGACTTGTGAGTAGATATAGAAGACAAAGACTGAAAGAAGTCTGTTGTGTGTTTGGGTGCATACATGCACACACACACACACATATGTATATAAATAAATATATATATGTATACATGTATGGGTGTGTCTTAACATCATGTGGTTGTTGTAGCTGAATGTCACTGTCATACACTATCATCATCATCATCATCATCGTTTAACGTCCGCTTTCCATGCTAGCATGGGTTGGACGATTTGACTGAGGACTGGTGAAACCGGATGGCAACACCAGGCTCCAGTCTGATTTGGCAGAGTTTCTACAGCTGGATGCCCTTCCTAACGCCAACCACTCAGAGAGTGTAGTGGGTGCTTTTACGTGTCACCCGCACGAAAACGGCCACGCTCGAAATGGTGTCTTTTATGTGCCACCCGCACAAGCCAGTCCAGGGGCACTGGCAACGATCTCGCTCGAAAATCCTACAGGAGCCAGTCAGGCGGTACTGGCAACGGCCACGCTCAAAATGGTGCATCTCATGTGCCACCCGCACAAGAACCAGTCCAGGGGCACTGGCAACGATCTTACTTGGCTTGCCGGGTCTTCTCACGCACAGCCCATTTCCAAAGGTCTCGGTCCGTAGTCATCGCCTCGGTGAGGCCCAATGTACGAAGGTCTTGCCTCACCACCTCAGCCCAGGTCTTCCTGGGCCTACCTCTTCCACGGGTTCCCTCAACTGTTAGGGTGTGGCACTTTTTCACGCAGCTATCCTCCTCCATTCTCACCACATGTCCATACCAGCGCAATCGTCTCTCTTGCACGCCACAACTGATGCTTCTAATGTTCAGCTTTTCTCTCAAGATACTTACACTCTGACGGGTATTCACATTGACATTACACATCCAACGGAGCATACTGGCTTCATTCCTTGCGAGCTTACGTATGTCCTCAGCAGTTACAGCCCATGTTTCACTGCCATGTAGCATGGTTGTTCGTACGCATGCGTCATACAGTCTGCCTTTTACTCTGAGTGAGAGTCCCTTTGTCGCCAGCAGGGGTAAGAGCTCTCTAAACTTTGCCCAGGCTATTCTTATTCTAGCAGCTACACTTTCAGCGCACCCACCCCCACTACTATATATATATATATATATATATATATATATATATACATACATATACGCACACATACATATATACATATACGCACACATACATATATACATACACACACATATATATATATATATATATATATATATACATACATATATATTATCTATATGTATATATACATACACACACATACATACATATAATCACACATACATACATACATACATACATACACACGTATGTGTAGCTAAGTGCCTGTGTTTGTGTCTCCTTGTCCTAACATCAAGTGATTGTTGTAAATGAGCACCATGTAAGCAGTGTCATTCATTTCCAGTATTCTGCAAAATATGTCTGGCTATGAGGAAATACTATCTTATTTTAGAATCAAGTGAAATTTGGCAACATCTGGCTGTAGAAAATGTCCCTCAATAAACTCCACCCCACCCATGCAAGCATGGAAAAGCGGATATTAAAATGATGATGGTTTCATTTGAGACAAAACCAATGGAAATTTTTCAAGGAAAAATTTTGATTTTTTTATAAAAAATTATATTGTAATTTATTCATCATCATCATCATCGTTTAACGTCCGCTCTCCATGCTGGCATGGGTTGGACGATTTGAGCTTATAAAGTGAGGTTTATTTTCTTAATAGGATTTTAACTGTCAGGAGATGGGTTTTTCTTGGAAAAAAATGCCTAGAAGTACTTATATCACACAAGGGGAAGTGAAATTGCCTGGACAAAAGCTGATGAAGGATAGATAAATATTACTATTCTGTATCAATGTCTGAGGGTATTTGAAGATGAAATCATTTCAAGGATGCTCAAGAACATTAACAAGAACAGGTTTGGTGTTCATTGAGATTCAAACTCAAAAGGCTTGGGTTACTACTAATCTATTTACAGTGTGGTTCGGTCATATGTCTGTAACCACCACCACCACCACCACCACCATCACCACAACGACAACATATGACTAAGGTTCTTCTAACAAAAGCTCTTCTTGTCAGGATAAGGTTCTTGTATGTCATCCTAACTTTTGGATCAAACACCTCAGGAGTATGATTTTATCAAAATCCATTGCATGCTTTCCAATATCATTCCCACGAACCAATAAATAAATACACATTCTGAAAAAAAAAATGCAACCAAAGCATCTATTCATATTTCTTTATTGCTCACAAGGGGACAAACATAGAGGGGACAAACATAGAGGGGACAAACATAGAGGGGACAAACATAGAGGGGACAAACAAGGACAGACAAAGGGGTTAAGTCGATTACATCGGCCCCAGTGCGTAACTGGTACTTAATTAATCAACCCCGAAAGGATGAAAGGCAAAGTCGACCTAGGCGGAATTTGAACTCAGAACGTAACAGCAGACGAAATACCGCTAAGCATTTCGCCCGGCATGCTAACGTTTCTGCTAACTCACCGCCAAAGCATCTATTCAGAGCCTATTTTGAAGTTGCTTTATTGTGACATTTAAAGAGCTTCAGAAAAATCACTTCCTCATTGCAGATGCAGTACATTTAACAGCGAAACCATTAGAAGTACTTGAACTCTTCTTGGAGAGTGCTGTGATCTGATACTGTCACTTCAAGGGACTTTGAATTGTTTGAGCCTATAATTGAAGAAATTAACATGTTTGAGTAATTAGAGAAGCTTGAATGTGACCGAAGAGGATAAGAATGACTTGGTTGAAGGCAATAATCCATTGAAAATCTGAATGAACTTCAGTGGGAAGAGGCTGAATTCTTGCAACAATAACAGAACCTTGAAGAGGAGAACCAAAATCGAACAAGGACCATATCAAGAGAAGCACTGAGGAAAGTTTTTGTGTCTTTGACATGAAATCACAGATGTTTTGAGAAATATTAATCTTTATAGAGGATACTAAGTTAGCTATTTTTCTGATAAAGTATTACAATAATTTTGCTCTATCCAGAAAAATAGATTGTGACAATACCCCTTAGATATATTGTTTAAAAAAATGTAATTTAAGAATCTTTTACTTTTACTGTTTAACTTATGTCTATCCAAGGCATTTTCATATTTTTGTTCTGAATGTCCGTGTTTGTTTTTAAACATTTAGTAATCCTTTGTTTTATATGTTCTGAATAATATAAAGCTTTCTTTTCATAAATCCCAAGTCACTCAGAGATTGAGAAATAAAAAAAATTGGGAATGTGTCTCATATGTGTGTGAGTGCCAAGGAAATATATTCTCTATATCACATCTGATACACAGGACGAGCAAAAAGTTAACAGAAAATCCTGATGATTCTCCTACAGAAGAAAAGAATCCTTTCTGATCCTAAATAGTTTCTTCCTTGCCTGCCACACTACTCTTCACTTTGTCTGCACAGTCTGCCAAACTCATGTAAGAAATTATGATTTTTCAATTGTTAATTTATAATATTTGTTTATTTTCAAAAATTTTAAATTATTTTTTTTTTCCCCAAAAATCTAATTAATCATCCTTTCATTCTATAGATTATTTATATTATTTATCAAATAACACTTTCAATGTTTACTTTTAATGTCTGTTAGCTTTTGTATCTTCAGGGGATATAGATATTTGAAATGAGATGTGGATTTTTTTTTCATTTATTTATTTTGTTTCCGTTCATTCTTGTTATTATAATGGTGTCTTAATTTAACTATTACTTCATTGTTTTTATTCTATATCTTTATTTTTTCATTGCTTATTTGTGCTTTATTAATAATATTCAAAGGAATGCTTTGCTTTGGGTATATAGTTTCAGTGTTGGTGGATGTTTTAGTAGTAATTGTCCCATATCCACATATTTTTATTTATTTAGTAACTGATTTTTATAGTAGTGAATAAGGATCTGAAGCAAATTAAATTTGTAACCATAAGATCAACAGTACTTTTATTATATGAAGCCACTCTCCCTTCTTGGTGACCATCCAATTGCTTTCTCTAGGGTTGTCCTTTAGCATGAATCATTCATCCCTCACCCAAGTTAACTTGGAAAATAAGCTTCTGTGACCATGGAGTCAGCCTCTATCTGGGTCAATGAAGGAGAATCTGCCTCGACACTGTGTGGGTGTGTGTGCATCCATGCATAGTAAAATCAAAATCTGTTGACGAACTTTAATATCTCTTTTTTCGCATTTTCTCTGAGGATGGACTCTCCGAAACGTTTGTTTTTCAACTCCCCATGGCAAGTTCACATGTTGATTTTACAAAATAATACAGTTTTGCTGCTACAGATCAACACTAGTCTCTCTGAAGTTTGTTTGATCATTTACACACACACACA
>NC_142931.1:123907915-123927915 GCF_046866305.1 Octopus bimaculoides
ACATTAAGCTAAAAGATTACTCAATATTTTTTCCTAGAATACATATTTATATTAGCTTTTATAAGGAAAACGATGTCTCTGACTTTGAAGTTCTGGTTTGCTCGCCGTCATATACACAAAAACTAGCCCCACTTACACACACACACATATATATATGCATATGCATATATATATATATATATATATATATATATATATATATAGGGAGAATTCACAAAAAACAACAGATGAAGACAAGTGGTCTAGAAAACAAACAGATGTATTAGTATTACGCTCGGGAATTGAAAAAGTCTTTAACGTTTCGAGCCTACGCTCTTCCACAGAAAGGAACACAGAAAGAAACAAGGAGAGGAAAAAAATGCGTGTAATGGTTAGCGATCTATCGTGGCGATTGCCGGACAGAAGGGTCACACAGGAGAGTTAAGAAGAGGAGATAACAAAGTAGTAGTGATCCCAAAACGAATGTGCGCGTGTGTAAGAGAGTATGTATGTGCGTGTGAAAGAGGGCTGGTGATCTTGACGTGTGCGTGTGTGTATGTGTAGGTGTGAACATGGGAATTGGTCAGTGTTGGTGTGTGCGTGGTGGTGTGTTGTGATGTGATGTGTTGTGTGGTATGGTGTGGTGTGATAGTGTTGGGAAGTGAGAGAGACGCGAGTGGGGAAAGCACGGGTGGGGTGTGGGTTAGGATGGGTGGGGTAGAGGTGGGGTGTGTGGGTAGGTAGAGGTGGGGTATGTGGGAGAGGGTGTAAGGGATGGGATGGGGTGACGTTCCCTAGAAAGGGAGAGAGATAGAGAGCAAATGACGGCTAGTCGAAATATCTATGATAAGAGAGTGATGAAAATGAGGAAAAACCTAAAGGAGGTTGAATGATAAGAAGGAAGTTAAATGGAGGAATGTATCGGGTGCCAACAGATCCGACGAAACCGCTTGTTACTTATGCTGTGCGATTGGAAGGTGAGTCATAAGGATTGTGTTTGAATGGATCCATCATTACCCTGCTGGCGTAGGATAGTGAGTGACAGATGAGAGGGTATCGAACAGGCAGGAAAAATAAAAGCAGGAAGATTCTTTGCAGAAATGTTCAAATGTAAATATATCTGTAATCTTATGCAGTAGATATATAAACAAGGCAAATTTAATGAACTCGGATCTGTTCAGTTTCGCTCACAAATTTTTTAATGATATTTTTTTAACTTAACAGTTTGAAACTTCGTATACTGGTTGTTCCTCTTAGATTACTTTCGCAAACAGCAGTAGCTTTCTTCAACTGAATACACGTCGTTGATTGGTTAAAATTACCCACACGAAATAACTTCTAAAATACGAAATTTTGTCAAAAATGTTGAATGTAAACCGTGTTGAGCGTGAGAAATTACCCCAGTATACGAAGTTTCAAACTGTTTAGTTAAAAAAAATAATTTTTAAATCTGTGAGCGAAACTGAACAGATCCACTATCTCTCCGTAGATTGAAGAAAAATGATGAACAGTCTTAATCGATTTTCGAACCTTATTGGATTCTCATCAGAGGTGTGTACATCAATTTGTCCAATTCCAGAGAAACAAGTAGCCAATCTGTTTATATAAAGTTCAAATTCTGCCGAGGTCAACTTTGCTTTTCATCCTTTCGGAGTCGATAAAAGAAGTACCAGTCGAACACTGGAGTCAATATTACCGATTTACCCATATTCTCCTAAAATGTTGGCCTTGTGTCAAAATTTCCAAGGTGGCTTCCGTGACGTCTACACATACAGAATACACACACATATAATGAATGTCATGGCGTGTCAATCAACACAAACACACGTCCGCTATCTGTGACATATACACACACATAGTTTATGCGCTCTCTAAGAAGAAAAAAAACCGTCAACTTTTTGACGTACACAATATTTTAATTATTTAGAAATATTATAAACTGAATGTGATTTCCGTAATTTTTATATTTTTTTTATATATTTACTTTTGTTTTAAAGTGAAAAAGAGGAGAAAGTGAAAGATGTATGTACATGTATATGAAATGGACGTGTGTGTGTCAAAGAGAGAAAGAGAGAGGAAGAGAGAGAGAAAAAGAGAGAGAGGAAGACAGAAAGAGAGAGAGAGGAAGACAGAAAGAGAGAGAGTGAGTGAAGGGGTGTGTTGTCATATATACGTACATACGCGTACACCATTTTTGTATGTACGTGTGCATGTGTGTGTGTGTGTGTGTGTGTGTGTGTGTGTGTGAGAGAGAGAGAGAGAGAGATTGAGTGAGTGAACGTGTGTGTTCTCATGTATGTGTAAGTTGCACACTTTCTTTCTCTCTCTCTCACACACACATATTCATTTCATATACACGTTCATACATCTTTCACTTTCTCCTCTCTTTCATTTTAAAACAAAAGTAACAGGTGATTTTCAAGATAAAAATTGTTAAACAAAAAAAGCTTCTACTCATGTGCATTGATTACTATTGTTTGGATAATTCCAATTAAATAAGTCCAGGAGTTAGGTCAAATATATATACATGCATAAGTACTGTGAATTCCCATTCTACAAAATAGCAAACAATTCCGCGAATACTTTACCGGGCAACGCTGGTTAGTAAGTCTAGTATACTCTACAAATCCAGTAGCTACGGAGAACTGGAGCTACCAGTTTGGATACTGTTTTGCACTTTCATACATTTCGTCATGCTTGCAAGGGTGATCAGCTCTTTACCAGTCGTGCATATTCCCAATCGTTACAATCCTCTAGGAGGCGCAATAGCCCAGTGGTTAGGGCAGCGGACTCGCGGTCGTAGGATCGCGGTTTCGATTCCCAGACCGGGCGTTGTGAGTGTTTATTGAGCGAAAACACCGAAAGCTCTACGAGGCTCCGGCAGGGGATGGTTGCGAACCCTGCTGTACTCTTTCACCACAACATTCTCTCACTCTTACTTCCTGTTTCTGTTGTGCCTGTAATTCAAAGGGTCAGCCTTGTCAAACTGTGTCATCCTGAATATTCCCGAGAACTACGTTAAAGGTACACGTGTCTGTGGAGTGCTCATCCACTTGCACGTTAATTTCACGAGCAGGCTGTTCCGTTGATCGGATCAACTGGAACCCTCGACGTCGTAAGCGACGGAGTGCCAACAACAACAATCATCTATCATCTCCTTCGTGGGATGATATCTTGAGATCAGTCTGCACCACTTCGCCCCCATCTTCCTCGATTTACCTCTCGTACAATTTCCATTAAATTTGAGCGTGCAGCATTTCTCTATGTAGCTGCCAACCTTCATAAGAATGTATACACCATATTAACATTTGTTAGAGTGCTACCAATGTCGTCCTACCGTAACAGAATAATATTATAGTTAAAATATGCTTTCTATTATATTTCATAGTTAAGATTGTTCAAGCATTTGCTATAGGTATTATTATTCTTTCAACATATCTTCAAAAATTTTAAATCACAAATAGAAAATCAAAAGAAAGTGAATGAGTATTTTCTTACGTTCAGCTGGCATGTAGCTCTTTCTAGCGTGTGTTCACTTTTCGGTGTCAAGACACAATACATAACAATAGATAACAAGACACAATAGATAACATCTCTCAAGGGAGAAGAGAAGACGAGCGTCTAACAAAGTATATAATTTTCGAAGATGTTCCCTCCAAAGAATGCACATTCAGTGATACTTGATTTCACGCTACCTCAAGAATGAAACGCTCCAGAAAAATGCAATTTCAAAAGAAATCATATATTTCATGGCTCTCTGGAAACTTTGAGCAATCTTATAGTTTTCAAAATAACTGTATCTATCTATCTATCTATCTATCTATCTATCTATCTATCTATTTATCTATCTATCTATCTATCTATCTATCTATCTATCTATCTCTCCCCACCCCTCTCTCTCTCTCTCTCTCTCTATATATATATATATATATATATATATATATGAAAATATATGAAAAATGATTGCTCACATAGTGTAAAATCATTTTGTTACTTTCCAACCTACTGACAATATGTAAACACGCATATATATATATATATATATATATATATATATATGATTTTAGGCTATGTGAGCAATCATTTTTCATATCTCACGGCAGTCCTCTTTGAAAATTTCAAGGAAGAAATTGAAACTTATCTCATTCTTTTTATTTAAAGCTGAGGAATTATGTTGTAGGACTTTGATCCATATGTAGATGTCTGTGAGTTATCTAACACTGCTCATGAGATGCCCGTGATCTGTCGTTTGTCTTTTGATCTCGATATGCTTTGAAACAGTAGTTTGAAGGCACATTTACGAAACATGAGACGTGTTATGTGATGTCGTATATTTATATACTTTATGTCGTTCACTTGAACACAGTCTGGTCAGCGGGTGCTGTGAAAAATGTCTGCATGTTTGATGTTCGTTAAATTCTATCTTAACCTGGAACTTTCAGCCATATTTACTACATTCTCGGTGCAGTAAAATGTACTAGCTAACAATAATGGCTTAAATACTTTTGTGTTTTGATGTTGTTCGTGTCAAATGTTATCTCATCTCATTCATGAGATTGTTGATTTAACTTAAACATGTTAAGGTATGCGAAAACCAGTTTGCATTTGTATACGTGTCAGGTGTAGTTGTGTGGTAAGAAGTTTGCTTCTCAATCACATGGTTCCGGGTCAAGTTCCACTGCGTGGCACTTTGGGCAAGTGTCTTCTACTGTAGCCTGGGGCCGACCAAAGCCTTGTGACTGGATTTGGTAGATGGAAACTGAAAGAAACCTGTCGTGTATATATGCATACATACATACATACACACACACACACACACACACACACACACACACATATATATATATATATATATATATATATATATATATATATATATATATATATATGTAAATGTGTGTGTATGTTGTGTGTGTTTGTGTTTGTTGAGTGTGTTTGTGTGTGTGTATTTGTTCCCCCATTACCACTTCACAACCGGTATTGGTGTGTTTACGTCTCCGTAACTTAGCGGTTCAGCAAAAGAACCCGATAAAATAAGCACTAGGCTTAAGAAATAAGTCCTGGGGTCGATTTGTTCGACGCACACGTCAAGATCACCAGCCCTCTTTCACACGCACATACATACTCTCTAACACACGCGCACCTTCGTTTTGGGATCACTACTACTTTGTTATCTCCTCTTCTTAACTCTCCTGTGTGACCCTTCTGTCCGGCAATCGCCATGAGAGATCGCTAACCACTACACGCATTTTTTTCCTCTCCTTGTTTCTTTCTGTGTTCCTTTCTGTGGAAGACCGTAGGCTCGAAACGTTAAAGACTTTTTCAATTCCCGAGCGTTATACTAATACATCTTCTGCAGTCAAATAACTGAAACAAGTAAAAGAATAAGAGAAGATGTGTGTGTGTGTGTGTGTGTGTGTGTGTGTGTGTGTGTGTGTGTGAGTGTGTGTAATCACTTCAACATCTGACGTAATCACTTCGACATTTGAGTGAGCTCATGTATAGCATAAACATTTGAATCACTATAACCGAATCACCCGTTCAAGTTGTTCAGCAAAAAATTGTGGACCTTCATCTATTGTCTACGCTAGAAGAGTCTATGATATATATATCACACACACACACACACACACACACACACACACACACACACACACACACACACACACACACACACACACACACACGCACACACACGCACACACACAAAGGAGGGACCGAATGTGTTAACGATAAGAAATATGCATGAAAAGACTGCACTAGGTGAAGAGTAAAAGACGAAACTAAAAATGAATTTGTAAAATTTACGAAACGAAGTGGCAACAAAAAAAGTAGTTTTTTTTTTTAGGTTGAAAGGTATAATTGAGAAATTTGAATGCCTTAGGCAAGAGTTTCCACGGTAAAATGGCGAAGAGAAAAGAAAAATAAGTATGAACATACAGACATTCCACAAGAGATTGATATGTATACGCACATGCGTGCATATACATGTATGCATGCGTGTGTGCGTGCGCGTGTTTGTATGTGTACGTGCATACATGTGTGAGTGACCCTCATTTATAGCCATAATTCTGCATGACTTAAGAAAAGTAATTAGAACACTATGAATAGGTGTAAATCAGTATGGCCCTATATAAGACAAATTGACAAATTGGCCAGTATGACCTCCATACACAGCAAGAGGAATGACATTTTGCAGAAGAAAGGTGGTATACATACATGACGATGATGATGGCCGTCCACTCGTGACCAAGGAAAACCATTATTGACCTTTAGGAACATTGTGCGCTCAACACAACCCTATACTTTACACTTGCAGCTCCGTTGGTGACTAACGAGCCCTGTTCTTGAGAAACGTACACGGCTGCAAACATTGTAGACCAAACTTTCTCCATTCATTACACTAGCGGTGCGTTTTCGAGCAGCACGCTTAAATTCTTCATGAAGAACACGTGTTCTTTCAAAAGTATCGACTCCCTCCCTTACCTGTTTCCTCCATCCGTGGCGATGACAAGCATTGCTCTCCCAGTCAGCCTCATGCATTTCACAGGCTTTTAATGAGGACTTTACACAGTCCTTAAATCGCAGTCTTGGCTTCTACCGGGGTCGCTTTCCACTAATAAGTTCCCCATATAACATCTGCTTAGGGATCCTGCTATCAGTCATTCTAACAAGCTGTCCAGTCCAACGTAACCGGTGTTTGTGCACTATCGCCTCAATACTCAGGATATCGGTTTTCCTCAGGACCTGTGTATCTGGAGATTTTAAGGTCCAGCCAACATTCAGAATGTGTATCAGATATCTCTGATGGAAACGTTCAAGGACCATTAGATGACGTTTGTAAAGGGTCCATGTCTCACATGAGTAAAGGAGCAATGTCAATACACATGCACGGTACAAATGTCGGAATGACATTTTGCAGAAGATAGGTACACACACACACACACACACACACACACACACACACACACACACACACACACACACACACACACACACACGCACGCACACACAGATTGTAGATGAGTGTGATTATCAGTGGCAGCTCGTGTATAGGCAGTGCGGAACTGCAGCACCCCCTATTTCCACTTGATATTATTGATAACATTCAATATAATGAGTCCTTTTTTCTTTAATTCTTTCTTTATACTTGTACATTATATAATCCTTAAGCGTAATGAGAGTAGCCATCCTCTAGTTTATGAAATAAATACAAAAATCCTTGTATAGAACTGTGCGCTTCATAGTTCCAGCCACACACACACACACACACAAAGAAGGGACCGAACGTGTTAACGATGAGAAATATGCATAAAAAGTCACATATTCGAGATAGGAAGCTTCACGTTAGAGGGAGAGAGCACTGCGTGAATGACAGTGCCAAATGTTGTGTTCCAGTGAAAGGTAGTGTCTCCTTTTGGCTCCGCGTGTGTTGTGCTTAAAAACGTGTTTATATTCTCGAATGTGATAAAGTGTAGAATTAGATTATTATCTTGCTTCTAGCTTCAGTGTTGCTGCCAGGATTTGGAAAATAGGGCACATTTCCCTCCTTATTTTGTGATTTAGGGGGGATTTTTGAAAAACAAGGGGGAATTCGCGGCGGTGTTCAGTGAACAAATTAAACACATACCCGGCAGTGGTTAAAACGCGACGGATCTAGTTTATGTATAAATTTTCCTTTTATATGTTTGTTTCCTTTTACACAATATTAAAACAACGGCTAAAAATTTTCTTCAGTAGCACCCTCACTAATTTTATTTACAAGTCGCCACTGGTGATTATGTAGATATCAATAGGGCTTTATAAATGACAGATGCAAAAAGAAGAATCTGGCCTGTACAGATAGCAGTAAGATGATATATTTTGTAGGTCGTTATGATTATATTATATTAGATCAGTTTGGCTTTAAGGACGAGAATTACAAGTTAGTGTGACCTTTGTAGATGGCAGTGAGTATAGCCTAATAATTTAGGTCACTAATATATTATAAGTCAGTGTAACTTTATGGACAGCAAGTACTACGATAATCTTTATTCTTCATTTGACTTTTTACTCTCTTTGTAGGGAGAGGGATCTGTGCATTTTTCTTCTATATCCCATCTTACTTTCCTCCATTTTTCTTTTGATCTCTTCTGTCTCACTCCCAGCTATCTCTCTTTATATTTTTCTATTTCTACCGTTGTTCTTCGTCTCAGTTTTTCCTCGCTTCCTTTTCCTCCTCTATTTGCTCTTTCTATTGTGTCCTATTCCCCGTGTTCTAAAATCCATTTTCTTTACTCTCGATTTATCCCTGTTCTCTACAGATTTCGTTTCTCCCCCTCATTCTTCTTCCTTGTGTTTTCCTGTCGTACTCTTTTTGTCCCTATCCTCCATTAGTCTCCATTTTCTTGTTTTTCTTATAACTCTCCACCCACATCTCGCTCTCTACCCTCAGCTTGCCCTCTTCTTTCACCAAGTTCTCTCCCCTTTGCTTTCTACCGCCAGATTGTTCCTAATTCTGCTCCCCGCTTTAACCCATTTACTTTCCCTTTACTGCCTTTTACCCACTACCCCCAAATTTCTATCCATACTCTCCATCACTATGCCTAGTTACTCTCTCTCTCTCGCTCTCTCTCTCTCTCTCTCTTTCTCTCTTTACCATGACTCTCCATCTGCCTCTGTATTTTTGATCTCCTCTGTTGACTTTTCTTTCCCCCATCATCCTAATCTTTACTTCACTCTTTCCTTGCTCTCCACCTTTGCTCTTAGCCGTTTTCCTCCTTCACACCTACGGTTTCCCGGTTTCAATGGCATATGTGTTCCCCAGCTGGACGGGACGCCAGTCCATCGCAGCGTTACTCATTTTTGCCAGCTGAGTGGACTGGAGCAACGTGAAATGAAGTGTTTTGCTCAAGAACACAACGCATCGCCCGGTTCAGGAATCGAAACCACAATCTTACGATCATGGTGCTGACACCTTAACCAATAAGCCACGCGCCTCCACTCCTTCACACCTACGACTTCCTCTTAAATCTTGCTTTACTCTCTTTTTTTCTACAAACTTTCTATCCTTGTAATATATTTCTTTCTTATGTGCATCATCTCACTTTTTGTATCTTGTCTGCTTTTTCACTCCGTAACTCCCTCCTTGCTACTCTGCTGTTTTGCCCTTCAAATCCCTCATTGCACCCTACCTGTCGCTTAGCACTCCTAAATCCCTCATTTCTCTCCGTCTCTAGTCTTTATCTGTATGTTCCAGCGGGCTCATCATTCTCATTTCTTATCTTGCTCACTTCAGTTCTCTTCTTGATCTAATACATCTCCCTATTTACTCCCAACTTCCTATTTACACTCTTCCCTTACCTCATTTCAATTACTCTCCTTGTTCTTTCATCTTCTGGATCTCTATTTTCCCTTTCACTTTCTTTTTCTCGCTATTACTCTCCATTTTTATAATCTCTTGGCTAATTCTTTGTCTACCTAAAAGCTGCAGCTTATAAGGCAGACAAAGAGCAAATCAAGAGATGGAGGTAGGTAGACATTTATCTCCATTTTCTTTCTGCCTCTCTCTCTCTCTCTCTCTCTCTCTCTCTCTCTCTCTCTCTCTCTCTCTCTCTCTATTCCTTATCGTTTTCCTAGGTCGTCCTCAGTTGATTCATTCCCCATCCCTCTCCTTATTTTCTGCCCATACTCTTATACTTTCAGTTTAATATCTAGTCCACTCTAGTGTAGTAATGATAAAATTGAAAGAAGAGCAATGTTTTCACAGACTCTATTATGTCCAGACATTACAGAAATATCTGAATTCAGCATCCTCTGTTTATTCTCCATACATTGCCTTTCTCTCCATTTTCTAAAATCCATTTCTTACTCTCCCAATCTCTCCTTGCTTTTTACCACTCTTTTTTTACTTCTGTTAAATCTGCATACCAATGAATTTGTGAAACTAAATTTTCGTAATCGTTCTCCTCCTAGATGCGTAACCACTGCTTCTTGTGTATTTGAAATCTACTCCCGATACTAAAAAACCGATAGATCGGTTACTTGAGTCGTTTCATATTTTTCACTCGCAATATCTTTTACATATTTTAATTAAAAGAAAAAAAAACCTCTGAGGATTAACTAGGTAAAGTTAGAGAAATAAGTGAATGTTTAATTAAAAGATTAATCCCATAGTTGTGATGCAGCCTATTACTAAAGCTTAGGCTTCAGTAAAACAGCAGCGCTTGATCATTAAAATAATATTTGAAAGAGATTGCTTTGAAAATTACATGAAAGACAATACAGAAAATTGATAGGGGGGAAAAAAGAAGAAATCAAAAGTTTAAGATATATCTCTACATTTACTGGACAACTAAAGTTTCCTTTTAAAATTTACTTTGCAAATAACAACAATAATCACACATCCCCATCCCACGACGTCGATTGCAACCACCACCACCACCACCACCATCATCACCACTATCCTAATACTGGCTTTTATGTTCTATTTTGTATGCATTGTAATCTTCAGGCTGTCACATATTCGAGACATTTCTGCTCCATAGACTTAACACATCTATTTAAATCAACCGTCACCATATAATCCCATATCATTTATTTTTTTTAGACAGAAGACGTTCATGAAAACTGTATGGGAGACCAGGTATCGTATTCACTAACACTGACCAGCGCACGACACACAAGTATACATACACGCGGGTACGCACGCACGCACGCACGCACGCACACACACACACACACACACACACACACACACACACACACAAGCGTGCACGCTCTCACATACCATAACAAACTCTGTGAACAGGGCTACTATTCACATATCTGGGACGAAGGAGTCGCTATGCTCATTCAAACATTCGACATATAATCCAGAATACTAAGCCATGTGATTGATAGGCAAATCTTCGGTCATTGTCACACTAATAGCTACTCGACAACGTACTGTAGGCACCCTCTGGATTTTCTATCGCTGCTACAGTAGCTTTTGTTCCTCTGTATTATCCCTGCTTCTCATGCAACAACAAAGAAACCTCTATGCATTCAATTGACCTGCAAGAAATATCAATCAATTCTCGTCCAGATCACACCTTATAAGCATCAAACTTTATTGATTCCAGTCTATCACGTCTCGCGAACAGTACTGCTAGAAACCTGCATACCTCTGCTTGCAGATAGCATGCACCATGTGCGGTCTGTTAGAGATCGAAATGTGACTTTGTGTCCATGCTGCACTCCTGCCATCCGGATCCATCGAACTGTCTTTGTGACACTTGTATTTCAGCACATACTCCTTAGCACAAATAACGTACCATTCATATATCACGTCAAAGAAATAGTCGAAGATTAATCTAATACGTCGTTTGTGGGGCCTTGTCGACGAGGGCCTGATCGAAGGGGAAGATGTCTGTCCTCAATCCTTTTAGCTTCGTCCATCATGCAAACTCCTTCGCCATAGCTACTAGGCAGAGCAACACCACCGGCTCAGTCTTCTCAGAGGTGAGTGGTGCAGTGATCCTCAAGATGGATTTGGTTACACGCGACAACGGCTGTTTGACATAACTTCAAAAGTCAGCAACATTCGAATATTGCATGAGAGTGTGCCGTAGTTTCATCGCTTTGCGCGTATCTCAGACAGTCTCACTTGGCGGTACTTCCATGCCAGTAGAGTTAATCTCGAACTGGTAATGTCCCTCAAAAGCACAACCAGGTCAAGGATTTTTGGATACTATAGGCGCAGGAGTGGCTGTGTGGTAAGTAGCTTGCTTACCAACCACATGGTTCCGGGTTTAGTCCAACTGCGTGCCACCTTGGGCAAGTGTCTTCTACTATAGCCTCGGGCCGACCAAAGCCTTGTGAGTGGATTTGGTAGACGGAAACTGAAAGAAGTCCGTCGTATATATGTATATATATATATGTGTGTGTGTGTGTGTGTGTGTATGTGTGTGTGTGTATGTTTGTGCTTGTCCCTCCAACATCGCTTGACAACCGATGCTGGTGTGTTCACGTCTCCGTAACTTAGCGGTTCGGCAAAAGAGACCGATAGAATAAGTACTAGACTTACAAAGAATAAGTCCTGGGGTCGATTTGCTCGACTACAGGCGGTGCTCCAGCATGGCCGCAATCAAATGACTGAAACAAAAGAAAAAAGAAAAGCAATGGTTGTTGACTACAAAGTTCCATGAAACAGTCCAGCTAGTTCGTCTTCGTCAACGCCTAGAGTTACCCCCAAGTACATCATCGCCCTCATTCATCATTAATTTTCTATTTATTGCTAACGTGGAACTTTAACCGGCTGCATTGCCCGACTGTAAGGGAGAAAGGGACGCCTGACGATATTTCAGGTACCAGGTGTAAATATGAGTCTTTTCTTGATCCAGGACTCATTAAAGAGATGAGTTACAGAAAACATACCTGGCACACAGAAACTACGCCTGCTCAGACTCAACGCGAGTCTGTATCAATAATTATTGTTGTTGGCACTCCGTCGATTACGACGTCGAGGTTTCCAGTTGATCCGATCAACGGAACAGCCTGCTCGTGAAATTAACGTGCAAGTGGCTGAGCACTCCATAGACACGTGTACCCTTAACGTAGTTCTCGGGGATATTCAGCGTGACACAGTGTGACAAGGCTGACCCTTTGAATTACAGGCACAACAGAAACAGGAAGTAAGAGTGAGAGAAAGTTGTGGTGAAAGAATACAGCAGGGTTCGCCACCATCCCCTGCCGGAGCCTCGTGGAGCTTTAGGTGTTTTCGCTCAATAAACACTCACAACGCCCGGTCTGGGAATCGAAACCACGATCATATGACCGCGAGTCCGCTGCCCTAACTACTGGGCCATTGCACCTCCACCTGTGTCAATAATAATAATAATAATAATAATAATCCAGTGATTTTGAGGGGAGGAGGTTAGTCGATACCGTCGACCTCAGTTTCTTGACTGATACTTTATTTTTAAGTATCAAGGTTGATGATATTGACTAACCAACTTCCATCAAAATTGCTGGCCTCTTGTCTAAATTAGAAACCCTTCAAATCAAAAACTACAACAACAACAACAACAACAACAACAACGGTGATGATGATGATGATGATGATGATGATGATGATGATGATGATGATGATGATGATAAGAAGAAGAAGAAGAAGAAGAAGAAGAAGTCATTATTTCGGAGTTATATGTCTAGCAAGTCATTTGATCTGAATCTTTGAAAGAGCCATTTAATAACACACAAGGCTGTTAGATTTACTTTAAATTTAAGTTTATTTCATGAACTGTTAACATTTTGGTCGAGCCACGGCGACCTGATTACTAAAACATCTACAGCAGTGGAACTATGCCGGAGGTAAGGCTGCAGTTGTGCGATGAAAAATATGACACTTCTTGAAATAAATTCAAAACTGAAAACGAATTGAACACTTTTGTTCGTTATTTTAATGGGGCGGGGGGGGGGGCTACAGCTTTTTCAGCTTTTTCTTGGCTCTTCCACAACGTAGTTACTTGAAGTCATTATTATTATATATTTTAATTGTCATGAAGACAATTAAATCATTACAATACGCAACTAATATGACGAATGAACAGTTATGCAGTCATATATATATACGTATATACACATGTACATACTTATATAAATATATGCATATGCATAGTTGTATATTTAATGAATAAATAAATTTATGTGCGCAATAACATTAATAACAATAACAACAATACTAGTTGTAGTAGTTATAGCATCCATTTCTCCATTCTGTCTTATCTACTTACATTCCATGAACAATAAGTCTTTTGTGTTAAAAGAGATGTCGTCTGCTTTAGTCTACTATTGTTCTGAACATACGTGTATTGATCATGTTTTCTATGGTGGAAAGGAAAGTTATTCTAAACTTTTCTGCTTCTCTTTCCCTTTCTCTCTCTCTCTCTCTCTCTCTCTCTCTCTCTCTCTCTCTCTCTCTGTCTCTCCCTCTTTCTCATGTGGTTGATCGAGACGAATGGCAACTCTCACTTGCAATGTTTTTATATTATGATAGTAAAAAACATCAGAACCACCCCACCCCCACACAAACAAAATAAAAATAAAATTAATTAATAAAACTCTTTGACAATAAACTCATCAACTTTATTACTTTAAACAACAACAACAAAAACAACAACAACAACAACAACGACAACGACAATAATAATAATAATAATAATAATAATAGTGGTTTCAAATTTTGCCACAAGGACAGCAATTTTTGAGGAGGGGCTGAGTCGATTACATCCAGCCCAGTGTTCACTTGGTACTTATTTTATCGACCCCGAAAGGGTGAAAGGCAAAGTCAACCTCGGTGGAATTTGAACTCAGAACGTAGTGACGGGCAAAATACCGCTAAGCATTTCATCCGGCGAGCTAACGATTCTGCTAGCTCACCTCCTTAATAATGATAATAATAATCCTTTTTACTATAGGCACAAGGCCTGAAATTTTTGTAGGAGGTGGAGGGGCGGCTAGTCGATTACATCGACCCAGTGTTTCACTGGTACTAATTTCAGTAAAAAGTAAATGAAGTGATATAGTGATAAAAGAAACGAACTTCAGGAAAGCAAATGTTGCCTTCACTCATCACGCAACACGTCTATTCAATTCGAAAATTGCTACAAGGCCTTTTGTTTCCTTACTAAAGGAGCTATCTACAGAATTCTCCAGCTCATCACTCCTCAACGAAAATAGATCTATAAGTACTGCTCTTCCTGATAAAACACCACAAGGATGATAGAAATAGTTGTAGACAATCACGTGTCTAATTTACTTAAGTGCCGCTAAGGGAGTTAACTCTGTAGCAAGTAATCGGACCAGACCAGCTTCCGCTCTGACTACGATTTCCTGCATACATTGAACTGTAGATGTCAAAGCGGGTATCGCATCAATTTCACTTGCCTTCCCTGGCTAACTTATAAAACAATATATCCTTTGTCAGTGATCACCAGTGAGGTCATGAAGTATTTGCTAGAGACATACTTACGTCTGTCATAAGCAAGTAGTCTCTCATATGTGATAACTTTGGTGAAAGTTATGTGGTTACCTTGGCATTAACAAAGCCATGGACTATGTCCGACACGAAAATGTCTCAGTGAAGTTGTCACTCTTTGTACTCAATTCCACTTTTATTATTTTAAGCAAGGATCGGCGTTTTATTCTCAGATTGTTTATCATAACATGCACCAAGAAAACACACAGTGATTCACATTCAATCGACTCTATATGTTATGAATTAATTTGTCTATCTATCCACCCATCTTCTCCGCCTGCTGTTCCTGAGAGGGCTGTGGGGGTAGAGTATCAGGTCGAGTATGGTCCTACCAGAAGTATCCGTCATTACACTTTCTCGCTGGATTCCTTAGTGGGGCCAACTGAGATTGTGAATATTATCCAAGCATCTCGTTCTTGGTTTACCTCTAGGTCTCCTGCTGATTGGCTCAGCTTGAAGAATCCGTGCAGTCATGTCTTGACACTACCCTCTGTTTATTAATTACCTATTTGTTGTTATTTTTAACCACGTATCCTTCTATGCAGATATTACATTTCGTTCTGACTTAATTTCTGCGCACAAATGGTTGTCACTCACTCACTCACTTACTCATGCTCTCTCTCTCTCTCTCTCTCTCTCTCTCTCTCTCTCTCTCTCTCTCTCTTTCTCTCTCTCTCTCTCGCTGTCGCTCTCACGTACACGCACACAACTGAGACATATCACACGGTATCTGCTTTGGTTCAATAAACAAGAACATCAAACACGTTTTTTCAGTGTAACGGTCCAATTAGTTCTGACAGTAGAAGTATAGCCTTGAGTGCAGTTCAGCGCAGTAACATGCTAACATAACAGCACAGCTACACCAATATGATAATCCATCACACAAGAACTATACATACATTTAAGACACTAAAAAAAGGGTAGACCCCCACCCACCGCTTCGGTCATGAATGACCATGGAATTGCACCTAAAAAAATTACCCCCCAAGGCACGAGTCCGGGCAAGCTTGTTTGTGGAAGACCAGCAGTCGCCCATGCATACCAGCCTCCCCTCTCCACGCCACCTATTTTATCCGAGGGAAAGGCAAAGGCCGATACAGCTTGACATCAGTAACGTCGCAACTCATTTCTACAGCTGAGTGAACTGGAGCAACGTGAAATAAAGTGTCTTGCTCAAGAACACAACACACAGCCCGGTCTGGGAATCGAACTCCCTAACCCATGATTGTGAGCTCGACGCTCTAACCACTGAGCCATGCACCTTCAGAAGAGAACGATACATACATTTAAGACACAACACAATATAGAATTTGAGATAGCAAAGAGAAACAGGTTCACCGACCGGATCCGAATGACGTATCTATTGATTACTGCACAAAGCGCCTCTCAATTCCTATACCTCAAATTATAAAACTGAGTTTCTGTTCTTTTATTATATACATATTTACGCCCCACAGGTCATAATACATAGCTCGGACCTCGCCAGTGGCTTGTTCCTCATTTTTATTTCAATTTGGTCCTATCAGCTCTATTTTAACCGCACATTGAAAATCTTGGCCGCTAATTCACAATAAGGGATTTGTTCTTCTAGATCAGCTGACCTATTAACAAGAGCGCAGAAAACAATAGTTCCACATATTTAATTTTCTATGAAATACATGCCTATAGAAACGGTTTATCATTGAAATGGTTTCCTATTGAAACGGCACGTTAGATTTCTTTTCTTTATCATTCCTAAAGGGCTTCATTGTCTACATGTGTGTGTGTGATTGTAAATACAGGTTCTGTTCTTATGCCATTATCAATGAGATAACATAGACGTGAGAAAAATTTAAGTAGCTTACTGCAGAATATATGAATATATTAATTCTAAAGCAAGAATACATATTTCTAGCCTTTACGTAAACCGACTCTTAAGGATACAAATTCACATTTAGAAAGCTAAGTATCACTACCTACGTCGACGTAGTTAAGCCATTTCCAGTTTTGATGAAATTACATTGGTGAAGTCACGTGGGACGCAAGTGTTGAATATGCTTTCTGATTCGCCACAAGGCCAAGAGTTTTGAGTGGAAGGATTTTAACCGGCTAAGGTGTTTGATTGGTACTTTATTTGAACGACTCCTTGGGCAAGTGTTACGTACTATTACCTCGAGCCGACCAAAGCCTTGTGAGTGGATTTGTTCGACAGAAACTAAAAGAAACCTCTCGTGTGTGTGTGTGTGTGTGTGTGTGTGTGTGTGTGTTTGTCCCCCATCACCGCTTGATAACCGGTGTTGGTGTGTCTATGTCCCTGTAACTTAGCAGCTCGGTAAAAGTGACCTATAGAATAAATATCAGGCTTAAAATAATGTACTGGGATCGATTCGTTCAACTAAAATTCTTCAAGACGGTGCCCCAACATGGCTGCAGTCTAATGAGTGAAACAGATAAAAGAATAAAGCAATAAAATGAACACGGTGGTTTTAGTCCCAAGAATATAAAGAACAGGAACAAATACTGCTCGGCACTTTTCCCCGATGCCTTAGCGATTTTTCCAACCCACCGCTTTCGTTTAGATTAATTATTGTTCCTAATTTAGGCACAAGGCCAGTAATTTTGAGGTGATGGATTTAGCACTATAACATGCCAACACAACAGCAATATGATAATCCATCTCAAGAGAACTATGCATACATATGAGACACCACACTATAGAATTTGAGATAGAAACGACTTCGGTACTTTTGATTTTATCGACTCCTAAAGAGTGAAAGGCGGGATTTGAACTCAGAATGTAAAGAATCAGAACAAATACTTTTAAACATTTCCCCCTCTAAACTCTAACGATTTGTCCAGCTTGACGCCTTCTATTAGGCTGGTAATGGTTTCAAATTTTAGTACTAGGCCAGTAATTTCGGGGGAGGGTAAGTCGATTACATCGACTCTATGTTCAACTGGTATTTGTTTTATCAACCGCAACATAATGAAAGGCAAACTCGACCTCGGTGGAATCGGAACCCAGAACAAAAAGACGGACGAAATGCTACTAAGCATTTTGCCCAGCATGCTAGCGTTTCTCCAAGTTCGCTGCCTTCCATTGGGCTAATAATGATAACAAGCAATTGGCTGAATGTATTGGCAAGAGAACGAATGAATGAGCGAGCAGTAAAATAAATGGCGCCGAAAAGTTTTGTTGCTGATATAAAACCTTATTACTTATTCGCTTTATTCTGCGAGTTCTTTCCAGTTATAACTCGTCATCAGATTTCTGTTTTTATCGATAAACTGAGGGCCGGAAACTTTAGCACACCATTGTTGCTAGGGGGAAACTAAATATGTATTTCTATATACGTAGTCCTTCTCCTTCAGTTTAAAGCCGGTTGCTGCTCCTAAATAAATGCCCTCCAGCAATCCTGAGATTTACTGCATCTGAATGTCGCGCCAAAGGAGCACACGATCAGTATGAATGTTATCCAATGTAGTTTACAAATTAACTTAATAATTGCAACTGTTACTTAGGACACATCAAACAAGTACACACAAGACCACATCAGCAAGTGCAATAATCTCATACACAAAAATGAAGGCTGCATTGCAAAGGTGAACATCATTAGAAAGCAGAAAGCAAATCTCAACCTGTTACAGAGTTGAATACGTGTTCCGAACAACAAAGGTATATGACTCCCAATTTATCGATGAGAACAAAAGTCTGCCTGATGAATAGAATAAGCAACAAAACTTATACGGCAACTAGGTTTCATGTTGCCAATTATTTTATCATTTGTTCATTCAATTGTTCGTTTGCTTATATTTACATACCTATTCACTGCTTACGTTCCACATAACTGCACCGACCTATTACCCCAACCACACACGCACACGCACATACGTGTGTGTGTGTATTATATATGTAGATATGTTGTGTGTTTGTGAGTGTGTATGTATGTTTTGTTGTTTTGTGTTGTGTGTGTGTGTGTGTGTGTGTGTGTGGTGTGTTTTGTAACAGTAAGTTCAGATGGCACGCGTCATCTTGGAATTGCTTTGAGCGATTTCATTCATCATAAAGAACCACACGGACCAGATGAAGCTGAAACAAGAATCGAGTCAGAAGTACGAATTTTAGACGAGAAATATTTGAATTCTTTATCACTGCGCTTTAAAGTTAATAGAACTGATCGCAGATTCTATTTAATCAAATGAACCGAGAGGATATGTATTGTACAATATTTTAATTGGTTGCTTCAGGCAGAGGTAAAACTGCTCTATTCGTAGCCATTGAAAAAGCAACAGATTTGTGTGGCGAACGAACAACACATGGCGGATTTATACGTTCTATTTCTATCCTATTTCCTCTAACTGTAGTTGTGCTAACTCTTCAGCTTTCCTGCTCATAGTTAACGAGCGTCCGTGCTGTCTTCAAGGGCTCTCAAATTGTATACCATGCTTCTAATGGAGATAATTGGGAATGACAAAGCGTTTGGAGGCAAAAATATCCTTCTCTGAGGAACATTCCATCAAATAGTGAATGCAATTCCAAGAAGCTCAAATGTAATATCATCGAGTCAGGCATCAAGCTATTGCCATTTTAGACTTATGTGGAGATATGTGTAAAATTTAAAAGTTCTAGTAGCATGAATTCTCGACGTGATGACTTCTTAAATTTATGATGGAACTGTACAAAATGATGTGTTGTGATATGGATGTAGGACATGTAACTGGAGAAATATATGGTGAATCCATCGATGTCATAAGTAAAGTATTTAGACGGAAAGTTTCAACATAGAAAAAGGAAGGATCCCCTTCAGTCATAAATGACCATGGGATTGCACTTAGAAAGTTACTCTCCCAGGCACAAGTCTAGGCAAGGTTGTTTATGGAAGACCAGCAGTCACCCATGGATACCAGCCTCCCTTCTCCACGCCACCAATGTTATTTAAGAGAAAGGCAAAGGCCGATACAGCTTGGCACCAGTGACGTCGCAACTCATTTCTGCAGATGAGTGATGAATGAAACCGCGTAAAGCAATTCCAAGATGACCTTA